>NC_143501.1:43272500-43577631 GCF_051622355.1 Phaseolus vulgaris
GGATGGTGCCTTCAACTGTGGTAACCCTCTCACCATTTGCTTATATTGCAATGTTCTCAGACCCTTGAAACTTAGATGCCCATATCTGCAGTGCCAAAGGTGAGTGTTGTCTTCAAGAGTTGTTTGGAAGCAAGTGGGAGCTTTCGGCATAATTCTTGCAAGCAATATGAACATTCTGTTTGCAGACATTGCTGTTTGCATAATAAGCCCTTTCTTGGGATGATATAATTTACATAATCCATGTTGTATCAAGATAGCTACACCTCTTTCTTGCAATTGTCCAATACTTAATAAATTATTTTTCAACTCAGGTATATAGAAAACATCAGTGATTACCTGAATAACTCCAGCAATTTGCATCCTTATGTTACCCTTTCCCAACACAGCCATCTTGGAATTATTCCCAAGCTTCACAGATTGCCGAAATTCCTCATCAAGATCCGAGAACCACTGCTTATTTGCACACATATGATTGCTACATCCTGAGTCAAGGAACCAGACCTCTTCTCTCATTGATTGATTAAGCTCCACATATGACATCAACAACATTTCTTCTTCCTCATCAAGCTCAGCATAATTCGCTTCCTTCTCCCATTGAGGACACTCATATTGAAAGTGCCCTAATTGATGACACTTATAACACTCAACTATAGCCTTGTTGAATGCTTGTCTGCCTCTTCCTCTGCCTCTTCCTCGAAAAGCTCCACGAGCTCGACCGCCTCCTCTTCCACCAACTCTATCATCGTTGGTCACCTTTAATGCCTGCTCATCTTCTCTATGCCTGTTCATCCTTTGCTCATGTACCAGCAAACTGCTCTGCAACTCATCGATAGTTAAGGTGTCTAAGTTATCAGACTCTTCAATTGAACACACAACATAGTCAAACCTTGAGGTCATTGATCTCAGGATCTTTTCAATGATCAACACCTGCTGCATGTTTTCACCATGAATTTTCATCTTGTTTGCTATGGTGAGTGTCCGAGCGAAGTATGCATCAACCCGCTCACCCTCTTTCATCTGTAGAACCTCAAACTCCTTCCGAAGAGCTTGGAGCTGTGCTCTTTTGACTCTGGTGGAACCCTGGTCCTTCTGCTTCATAGAGTCCCAGATGTGCTTGGCAGTGTCTTTGTTGAGAATCGTCTCCATAATGGTTCGATCAATGGCTTGAAACAAATAATTCTTGGCCTTCAAGTCTTTCAACTTCTGGTCTGCAAGTGATTTTTGTTGTGCTTCAGTAAGCACTACTCCTTCTGTTGCAGCAGGGACTCCCCGGTCTCCACCAAACTCCAGTACTCCTTTGAGCGAAGAAAATTTTCCATAAGCATGGACCAATGATCGTAATGGCCATCAAACTTAGGAATTGCAGGTTGAACGAAGTTATTTTCAGTTGCCATACTTTGAGTCTCTCTCTTCTCACTCTTTTCTCTTCTTAAGAAACTGCAGTTTCTTTTCTCTCACAATCAGGCCCTGTGATAGGGCTCTGATACCAGATTGTTGTAACCACTAAGCACAAATTACGTTACAGAAATATCTGAACAAACAATCTTATTATAATTTGAAATATGTTGTTGGCTTATATAAGCCTTACAATGAGATAAAATAGGAAACAAATAGCCCACGTTTTACTAGTCCTAATGACGTGGTAAATGGTTAAGGAAATAGTCAGACTCTACCTACATGTCCTAAATAATAGGATTTATTAACTTCCACTATAACTCCAACAGATTTCCCTCTTCTCCTCCAATGGCCTAAATGTAGTGAGAACTAAGGAGTTACGATGCATGAAGAACCAAATGACGAGAGGAGAGAACGATGACAAGACGAACAATGATGACGTGAGCGAATGACGAAGAAGTGAAATGCAGAAGTAACAGGACAAGATGAGACATGGTAGGAGAGGGCATAGTGTCGCAGGTGAGGGAGGGGCAAAAGCCGTTAGAGGCGCGAGAAGTGTCGAGGAGTGAGAACAGTGAGAGTAAAATTTTGTTGTAGTGTTAGTCTTTTAGGTTCGAGAATAGTTAGAGTAAACTTTTGCTACAATGTTGATTATAGGAATCTTAGCCAACAACCAATTACCACATTTTTTTTTAGGTCGTGTTAGCCAACAACCAATTACCACATATATTTTTTTAGGTCGTGTTGCTGAAATTGTATGATAAATACATGTACATACAACAATGAAAATAAAATATAAGGTTGTTTTGTTTAATGATATCTTTGCATATTTACATATATTATATTTTTTAAAGTTTATGAATTTTACAATTCAAAATAGAAAATAATTTACAATTTAGTTAATTCTTCCATATATTACTTGCATCTCGATTAAGCTACCTTGGTCATAGTTACTTATTTATTATTGATTATTGTTCGATTATTACTATTCTGGTCAGACGTGTTCGGGATCCGACCTGAGCATTTAGACGTGTCTATCTTGACCCACTTAATTTAAAACCCACATAGATAATTCGGCCCAAATAATAACAGGTCCAATGGCCCCAAAAGAAGTCAGCCTTAACAACTAGCAAATTCATTAAAAGGAAATTGTACTGTTTGATATGTTCAGCCTGTAGTTCGAACACTTGGGTGTTCGGCCTATTAGCCGAAGCGACAGTTATAAATGTTGAATATATTTTTTGATCCGAAAGTCGGCCCAAGTACGAAAAGGCCCAATAGCTCCAAACGAACATTCATCTTTGGTAAAATTAACATGACCCAAACAATAAATGTGCATTATAACTGATTCAGTTGATTGTTTGAAACAAGAAAAGACCCAGTCAGAGACGATACTCTGCAAAGATATAACCCCAAAATACGAGGGAAATATTAACAAATTAATTATGCAATTATCAATTCCTGACGAGGGCTATAAAAGGACCTTGAGACCCTAGGCACAAGGTAAGTTGATCCTACATTATATACATTGCATTCTAATATATAAGTGTTCTCACAAACTTGATCGTCAGAGTGTAATTAACAGGTGGAGCACCCTCCGTTGGAGCTTCAAGGGTTCCAAAATCACAAACAATCACAACAAAAACAGAGCGAGAGAGCATCCACCACCAAAACCCGATCTATGTCAGCCTTCCAGAACAATTACCGTATTAAAGACGATGCATGAATCATGACTTGGATGTATATGTGGAGTATCTTTGCAGCTAGATCATCCTCTAAACCAAATATACGTGGAAAGAAACTAAAAATGTTCAAGCATAGTGGGATTAATCATGAATCAAGATCTTGTCATAACATATATAAATAGTAATTTTATTTATACTAAAATTTTAATTATTTTCCAAAACATAATTCAAAACTGTTGTTTCATAATACTGCTATTTTAACAAGAAAATGAAATATTTTTTAACTTTACATTTTCGGAAAATTAATTTTTTGTTCTCATACATCTCTTAACATGACTATCTCAAGCGAACTTATTATACGACTAAGTCTTCTATGAAATATACTACAGATTTCATCAAATGTGTAAGAGAATTTTATTAGTACAGAACTAATTTTAGAATTCATAATTATTAAAAGTAGTGCTAATTTTATAACCACCACCACACACGAATGATCACGTACTCATATGTTATATTCGTCACATTTTTATGCCAAATTACATTCGCACTGAAGTAGAAATATTTTAAAGTGAATCTGACGCAAGCAAGTTGAAAAAATGTTTTTTTTTTTTTTTGTATTAGACCAATCGGTTTTAATTGTGGGTGTATGTTAAAAGCTTCAAATAAGTTTTCTTTCTCTACCTCTATAGTTTCTCTCCCATAGGTAAAGTGAAAAAATTATTTAATTCTTAAAAATTATATTATGGATTGTAGAATTTAAAATTTATTTGTAGATTCATAAATATTTTTCGTATTTTACCATTCAAAATATTTTTTTTAATTGAATTATAGAATGCAGAAGGTATATGTTCATAAATATCTTTTCAATTTTAGATTATAAAATTCATAAGATATTTCCAAAATCAGAAATACCTTTCAAATTTTACAATCCAAAATTTATTTTTCTAAAAAGTATTTTCAAATATCTTCCATATTTTATAATATAGAATGTATTTTTTAAAAAGAAAAATATATTATGAATTCTACAATTAAAAAAAAAATATATATATATATTTTCAAAACATATTACAGATCATAAATTTTGGAATATATTTTCGGAATGAAAAATACAACAATAGAATACATGATAATTTTTGTATTTTAAAAAATATGGGGTGCTAAAAGAAAGTTTGGAGATGACGGAAAGAAACACCATCTTCAAATAATACTGGCCCAATATGAAGGAGCCACCTTTTAACCCAGTAGTAGATGAAACAAATGCCCAAATATATTACATATATATATATATATATATATATATATATATATATATATCGAAAGAGAAAAGGTTTTTTCCATGTTATGATTTTATGAGGAGCTAATTCCATTTTTCTTTGTTTATATCCTTCAGTCTTTAATATAACCATTATTTTTTTTTAATATTTATTTATGACTGATTTAAGTACTTTAGAAGTAGAATAAATTTTTAAACGTCTCAGGTTTTTTTTATACATATTGTAAAAGCTATCAAGTTCAGATTCCATAGTTTTCTCACTTTTAAAATTTATATATTAAAACTCTTCATATACATGTAAAGTGGGTAGCAAAATAGTGGATCCTGTATGTATGAAGTTCACTCTTATTTAGATTTTTTTTTCATATTTTAGTTCACTTTCCTACTAATTTTCTAAGGATGTTGAAGTTTTTTATTATCATTTTATTTGTTTTTTTTTTCTTTTAAATCCTATCCATATTCTCTTATTTAGGTGAACCATACTCCTAGATTAATTATTTACGAAATATTGTCGTCTATTTAAAAAGTGAAATTTTTATTAAGATAAATTTTAAATGACTCTTATATTATATTAAGAATTGAATTTTTAATATAAATTAATTTTATAAAATTAGTTTATAAAGTGAAGTTTACCTCCACTTTTATACTATAAATGTTCTTATTTCTAATCGAGGTGAGATTTCAGAATAAAGAATCCAACTATATCAGTCAAATCTTCATTATTTAAGTAAATATATCACCTATCCTCTAAAATCAAACTTCAAATCTTCACTCCTATAAATAAATGTATCACCTATTCTTCAAAATCACAAGTTCATTCATTCTCTTTTATTATGAGTTTTTATTATCAAGTACTTGTTAATTATGTTATACTCAATATATCAATTAAGAAGACATTGAGAAGATAGACAATATAATGCACATAAGTTTCTAAGAATACTACTCAACCACGCTAAAAAAAACCTACCTCGTGTTCTTACCTAATTTTCACTATAGTTTTTTGCTTCCATGTTTCATTTCAAAGATTTGTAGTGGATATTAGATATAACTTCTAATTATGTTGAACTTTGCAATGAAATGAAAGATATTTACATTTCAAAAATCAAATATGTATTTAAACTAGTAAACATTTATTATAGATTATTAAAATAAATATAAAAAAAACAGTATTTCTTTAATATCTTTTTATTTCTTATTAGTTGTTTTCATTATTTAAGACATGTGGGTCCAATTCTTCAATCAGACCAACAGCCCCTACTCATTCCATCAAAACTAGACTCATTCACCAACATAAATTCTTGCTTTCATATGCATAAAAGGTTTAATTCTCATTAAAATGGTTCCACCTTCTTTACCCATTCTATTCAATACCAATCTTTTTATGGGAATTTTACTAATATATTGTAATTTTATCTCTTATATCAAAATAGATAAAATTATTATAATAAATAATTTTAATTAAAATTTGATTATATTAATATAAATTCAGTTTAATTCATTAAAATTGTGTCACCTTAATATAAGTTTTTTTACGATAAAATTGTGTCAACTTAACATAATTTATCTATTTTGATAATTTTTTAAAATTTTATTTATTTAAATAAGTAAAAAATAAAATTTCACCAGATTTATAAAATAATATTCTTTCTACCTCAACTTAGTAATTGTTATTCATTTCTATAATGTACGCTTACTATCACAAAAATCTTTTAACAATTATAAGTTTCAAAATCACTTATATAAGATCATGGAATTTCCATAGGTTTGACAAAAAAAATTCCGAAGGGCCAAACCAAAAGGACCAAATTAAAGCTTTGTACTTGCTAATTAATTATTCACTAATGTTTATTTTGTTAAAGTATTGTCTAATTGTGGTCTATTTCTATGTTTCAAAAGAATTAATAATAATGAGGGAACAATTGAGGAGGCTGCATTAATGCTCACACTTTAGGTTTTGCTAATTTATAAAATAAACATTTGGTATTTTCTAATTGTTACTGTCCAACCATTTTTCTTCTCAAAGCAAAAATTGATCACAAAATTTTCTTTAATCATGGATTAAATATGTTTTTTTTCAAACTTTAAATAATTTAAATATTTATAGTATAGAAATGATTAAAATTGATCCTTTTTATAGTTAAAATGATTGTTAATTTTCTTCAAAATTGATTATTGTGTTAATTAAAAAATATTCACAGTTTCGATGGATTAATAGAATGAAAACACAAACTAAATTAGTTTCACATACAAAATAATTCATTTTAATAACTTTTATAATACAAATATCTAAATGGTCTAATTTTTTTTTATAAAAAATTTTATTTTAAATATTACTATACATTTCAACTAAGTTGACACTTCAAGTAACAATCATCACATAAAAAAAATATTATTAAAATATATATATATATATATATATATATTTATATAAATATGGGAAGTCTAGAAAAAAAACTTATATATTAAAAAAATAATACATAAATAAATACTCTAAACTTTAAATTGGAATCAGTTTGATGTTATAATAGAGGAAAATATATATATTTAACACTTAAATTTAATTAAATTTAATGAATTGATGTATCACCAGTGCATTAACTTACAATATTTCAATGATAAAAAAAATTTACAAGACGAAAATTCTTTTGGGACATATTAACACGGGTTCCTTGTTGTTGTATATAATATTCATTAGGAGGTTCAAAATTCTTTGTTTATAATTGAAAAAGTATGTTGGGAAGTAACTACAGCTTTTGGGGTATTATCATTCTCATGGTAGATGAGAATTAATTTGAAGAAACAGTGGATAAAACAGAATATTGTACTTTGCTACAGAATAAAATAAATAAAATGTTGCAACTAACATATTAATTATGATTTCATTCTACCCGTGTGTCTAAAATACTTCAAGGTGATTTATTTGCTTTCTACAGTACTGTTTCCATTTTATCCAAATTATGCTATAATTTTACAATTATTGTTATTTTCTTTTAAGGTGTTTATTAATAATAATAATAATAATAATAATACACCTCAAACCGTAAATTCTAAACCTAAATCCTAAAAAAATTAGACACATTTTTATTATATTAAAAAATATATAATTTTTATGAATAATTAAATAAAAAATAATATTAGAAAATTTATATAACTTTTTTATAATGTCAAACCTTAACATTATAATAAAGGACATTAAATGCCGATCAAAGAAAAAAAAAGGTTCGAAATCAAGTCTAAAGATATCAAATTTTATAATAATATCTAATATAAATTTATTAAAAAAGAATTATGTAACTTTTATTTAAAAGTATTTATTTATTTATTTATTTTATTAAATGAATAAAAATATTATTTTTTATTAAAGGACACTTTTATAATAATTTCTAATATAAATTTATTAAAAAATAATTATGTAACTTTTATTTAAAAAATATTTATTTAAATATTTATTTAATTAAATGAATACAAATATTATTTTTATTTTTTAAAGGATAAAATTGTTTAAAGATGACATTAAAATTATTAAATAATGTATCCTCATATAATAATATAGATAAGTATAGATAACTATTAAATAAAAGATGTTATTAAACTATAATTTAAAAAAAAAATTAATTATAAAGTTAAAAACAAAAAAAAATCGTAATTTTATTGTGTAGGTAAATTTTTTTATTATAAATTGTTATTTTAGTTTAAAAAATAATTATTCAGAAAATAGAATAGTAAGAATTTGTATATAAAAAATAATAATATTTTTTTATTAATGTTATAAATTATTATTATACTCACTTTTCATAATGTGAGGAAATGATGATGATTATTAAAAATAATAATATTTTTTTAAAATACACATATCTAAATATAATCGATATAAACACAAATGAGTATAATCGATATAAATTTTTTAAATGAGCTGTTGTCTGAGGGGGGTTGATCATTTATATGTCAACTTTATAAATAAAATAAGATACCATTTTAAATCAAGTAATAATTATTTATTACAATTTAATTTAAAGAGTAAATATTTTTTTATAAGGTCTAGAAAATTAACTTTAAGTAAAAATGGTATATTTTAAATGAAACCTGAATATTTTATTATTAAAATAAAAAACATATAAATAGAAAACTCAGTTATTCAAGTTTATTTTAAAAGAATCATCATCTCTCTATAAGTTTCTTTTTCTTTTTCTCTCTCTTCTCTCTAAGATTCTAACATTTTATCAATTTGAGGATCGGAGTTCGTCATTAGACTCCTGTCAACGAGATCTACAAGACTCTCTGATCAAAATCTCTAATAAAGTAAGTTCAATTTTACTCTTATCTTTTAGTCAAATTTTGGAACTTGTAGATCTGTTTCGATCTAAGTTTACGCATGTGACCCTTTTTGCTTTAGGATTAGTCTTTGTTAACTCAGAGTACTAGTGAGACAGTTAGATTTTTTTTATCGAAGACTCTATAGTGCAAGTTAAGCTACTCTTAAAGCTTTTGGTAGGTTTGGAACTTGTGAGCATCTACTCAAATAATGGTAAGGGAAGCTAGTTTAAAATTTTTAATAGAACCATAGGTTAAAAGATCTGGATGTGGGAGTGACGTGATCACCAATTCCAAATTTTTTTTGCAGGATTTCTTGTTTTGAGTAGATTGTAATTTGATTGAATTTGAAAGTGTTGTGATTGAGAATTTGTTGTTTCATTTTAAATGATTTTGGATTTAGAAATCATATATATGTATAGAAGGATGTAATAGCTCAATGATTCAATGAGAGTGCTTGTATCATGCTGAGCATGAACTGTCAATGTAACGTATAGATTTATAAATTTAAATTTATGAATTGAATGAATTGTTGGTTTAGAACTAACATGTATAATAGTATTGTGCATATTTCTCTCTGAGCTAATTCTTGCTCAAGCGATAATAAAATGGAGAGAGAAGGTGTTCTCAGGTCCCTTCTCGCTCAAGCGAGTAGATTCTCGCTCAAGTGAGACCTAAGATGAAATTCTAGGTGCTATCGAGTTGAATCTTGCTCATGCGAGAAAATTTTCGCTTAAGCGAGACCCATTCTCGCTCAAGCTAGAATATTTGTAAAAAAAAACTTAAATTTTTATTTTTGCTTTTGAAAGCCTAATGTATTATTGCTTATTGTTTTTAAGTGAAAATTCTAAGTCTTATTTAAAAATATAATTAAAGGAACTTAGTTATGTGTTTTAGTGAATTTTGAGATATGTTTGGATTGTTTAGAAAGTTTAAAATATGTTGTGATTGAATGGTGTATTGATGTGTTATATGAAGTGTGTAATGATGAGAAAGTGTGAACAAAACATAGTATTTTAAGGAAAGAAAATACTGTGTTAAGATTGTTATTAGGGTGTACTAATCTGTCAGGTCCTGATCCAATGAGACGATCCTGACTCTATTGATATAATGGAATCACATAGATGAAGTTATTCAGTTGGTGAGAGTTGATGGAGGTTCATATGACTTTGTCTGCGGTTTGAAATATAATTTGATCTTTCAAGTCATATGAATTTACCATGTCATACGAGATTATGAGATATTGAGATGTTTATGTGCATGGCTGTGTGGATTCACAACGACTAGTATGACATGTGCAAGTCTCAGGATTCTAATTTCAATACACGAGTCTTTTGGAAGTAGAGTTAAGTGTCTATGTGTTGTGGGTCAGTAGAAGTTTGACATGAGAAAGATGAGTTGTGAAATTTTTGGATAGACACTTGATGGTTATGTGAAATGTTTGAGAAATTGTATGAGACTTGATGAATTTTGTGTATTAATTTGAAATTGAAATTATATAGAAATTTTTATATAGTTAGCTTACCTTGTTATTTGTTTGTGCTTGTTTCTTTATTGTGATGATCGTGTTGTACACGGGAACAAATGAGATTGCAAGTAATAAAACTCCTAAGTGAGTAGTTGTCGGATGTGATAATTTTAATTTGAATGCTCTATTTGTTTTTAAAACTTTTGATGTATATATTAAAATTTCTATGAAGAAGGATATTTTTTTTAGATACAACTATGAGATAGTTGTATATATGCATATGTTAAGTAGATAATATTTGTTTAAATTTTATTTTATTATATATGATAAAAATGAGGGATTTTACATTTTTAATAACGTAAATTTTGTAACTACGAAAATCATTTTGTATTTTCTTCACTTTAAACCTTCTCGTACTAAATAACATTATTTTTTTATAAAAAATCACATTTAAAATATTTAAAGATGTTTTTAATTAATTGATAAATGTAAAAAAAAGTTTATAATGTATGGAAATTAAATTTTATGTACTATGAGTCTTACATTCACAGTTAAATAACTGAAAGCCCCATATAAAATTTAAAATTTTAGTCACATCAAATTTAATTTATTAAAATAAAAAAATTAAAAAAATAGGTTTCATGTGCTTTAACTAGAAAATTACACAATTTTAGGTGATGTTAATATAATTTTATATCAAAATCAGACTTTCATTTTACTGGTCCACTGAAAAAGACGTTTTATAGTATAAATCTGAATCTTTATGCGAGACAAATAATTGTTTTTAAAGATAATTTTAATTTTTCTTAAAAACAATTATAACCACTGTCTTATAGAACTATATGTCCCATCTTAATTCCATATAATTTGAGTGAATAATCCTACATTTTTAATTTTTTATCAGTTGAAATATATTTCTTAACAACCTTACAAAAATAGTTTTTTAATTTAGTTTTACACTTGATCATTAGTTTTATTTTTAATTTCAATACTTACATATCACTTTTTTTAGTTTCTATACGCATTATTTTAATTTTTTTTGTTTCTACAAATTTTGACCCCAAAGATATGAAAATTTTAAAGAATAAATTGTTGTTGTAAAATTAAAAAAAAATGATTTTTAAGCGTAGAGATGGGAAGATACACAATTCATATATAACTATAAAACCCTAAAAAGAATTAATCCTTATTTTTAAATTTATTTTGATTTAACAGTTGCTCTAACAATCAGTATCCTTTTATCTTTATTTGATTTTGATACCAGTTTATCTCTTTTATTTATTTTTTCTTTATTTCATATCAAATTTCAACATTTTCTTAAAGAATATATACTGTTACTCACCTCGTGTATTGTATTTTAATTCCTAGAATTTAAATATTTTAATTTAAAAATAAATTTTTATATATAGATATAATTTATTCCAAGTTTATTTATATAAAAAAAATTATTTCCAAATGTGCAATGTTCCAAACTGGTCCATTTAAGTGTTCTCTTCCTTCTCATTCTCTTCAACCACTTTCCTTCCACACTCTTATCTTCTTCTCTCTCTTTCTCTCATTTCTTCTCAATGCATTGAATTCCCTCATGGGCTTTCTCCGGCGACTCTTCGGCGCCAAGAAACACAATCCGCCACCCTCCGACGGCGCACCTCCCAAACCCGTCAAGGACAAGAAAACGTGGAACTTCGTAAAGCAGAGTACGAGGTACAAGTCCACCACGTTGCTCTCACTTAACAAAAACAATTTTGACCCTTCCACTTCCTCTGCTCCTTTCTCCGACTCCTTGGACGCCAACAAGCATGCCATCGCCGTCGCGGCGGCTACCGCCGCCGTCGCAGAGGCCGCTCTCGCCGCCGCCCACGCAGCAGCCGAGGTCGTGAGGCTGACCAGCGGCAATGGGCCTGCCGCCGGAAGACCCACCACGGCGTCTCATCCCCGGCAGACGGCTGAGGATACCTCCGCCGCCGTGAGGATTCAGTCGGCGTTCCGAGGATACTTGGTATGTGAAAAAACTGAAAGTCTCGTTTTTTTGTTGGTTATTTTTTCGTAGTAAAAAACGTTTTGTTTAAGAAAAAATAACACTAATGTAATTTATTCCTCTTTAATTTAATTAATTTTTACTATCATTTAATTTAAATTATTTCAAGTTAATAATAACAAAAGTTACCAGTTTTGTTAATTTTATGAATCACACCATCTGTGGTGGAATATTCACGGAATTTAAATTAAATTAAATTCTTATTCTTCTTTAATTATATGTTTGGGAAGTGAAATAGCCACGTTCCTTTGTTCAAGGTTTTAAATGTTGAAAAATTGAATGAAATTGTTTTATATTCATAAAGAGTTGAAAGTAGGAATCTAGCATATGAGTATTTCAGAGATTTTTTATGCCCAGTTATTTAAAAATAGTAATAGTACACTTTTTTTCACTATTGAATTGACTATTATTGAAAAATATTTGATTCCTGTGAAAAGAATTGTGAATTTAGTTTTTAAATTTTCTACCACGTTTACAGCGTGTCAGCAAATTTCAAATTTGTTGACTCTCTGACTCTGATTCCCAGTGCTTTTTTCTCAATTAATTTTTCTGGGCGATGTGGGATTTCCCTCCATATTCTGTTTCTCGGGAAACAAACACTGGTCAAATATTGCTTCATTTTCAACAATGTTTCTTTTCTCCACACTTTTCACCTATCCAAAGAAACTTGTTCCCTCCCACAATAATTTTTTAAATATTTTTTAATAAAATCCCACTGTGGTTGATAATTATGCACAGAAAGCTTAAGATATAAAAGTCCTGTTAAAAAATTCCATTTTAAGAGGAATTTTGGGTTCCGCCGACAAATCTACAGAAACCCACTTGTAAATGTCTGCATTATAGGATAGGAAAATAAAATCCCACTTGGGTGCTTATTAATTTTTAAGAGTGTGAAATTTTATTTTTAAAATTTTTGTCCAGAGATATAAAATATCGATAATTTATAAATTCCTTAGAAAAATTGAGTTTGTCATATTTTTAGAAGAAAATAAGGATTTTTGGTTTTGGATGGTATTGAATTCCAAATCTTTTAGGCCTAAAGCATATTTGATTTGGTTTTCAATGTTATGGCTGTTGACTGCCACATGTTTTCGCATCATCACGTGGTCGCTGCAATTTTAATGTGTTGCGTCACTTTTGTGATGTGGGGTGTGTTTTGTTCTGCGTCCTGTCGTGTACTTGGTTTGTGTGGTAATGCTTATGTATGATTTGGGTCCTTGAGAAGATGTTGGTGTGAGTCTAGAGTGGTATCTGGTGCTGTGAGGATCCTGCATTCAGATCAAAGTGACCTTGTTTTGGGACTGTATTCTGTGACAACACAAGGATCAAGGGACCAAGAAAGTTTTGAGAAATGGACAAATGGGTAATTTGTGGGATTTAGTATATGAGTGAGCCCCACATTCTGGTGAGCTATTATAGAATGACCCTTTGTACCCAAAAATTAACACCAAATGTTGAAGTGGCCCTGCTTCAACCCATTTCGTAGGTCATGGACCTGAGTGCTGGAGGGTCACTGCCAAGTTGCAAAGTACTGTTTTTTTATTGGCTTGGTATGGTATGGTCTGCATTGATTGAAATATTGTGGGTTGGTTTTCAAGGTCTGATTTTCTTTTTCTATATAGAAATATTTCACATAATGAAAGAAAGGTACTATGTGTGAAACTTGTGTTTCTTGGGGTTGACAAATGAGAAGCCGAAAGTGAAAAGCCATGCTTTTAACAAGGTTAAAGTGGAAAGTGATTTTTTACACCTTATTTTTAACCTTCACGTGAGAGGAAGCTACTCTTTTTTAGGACACACGGACCAACAGTTAGGCTGTGATGTTTTGTTTTGTTTGTAAAAGAAATTGAAAGTAACACATTAAAGCTACAACATTCGATGAACTTGAATTTTTACCTTCTGCCCTTTCTACCATGGTGGGGCATGCGACATTGGAAGCTTCAATTAACATACAGAAGCATCAATAATGCATGACTTTCCACTGTGTAATTTATGTTTATAATGATTACAACCATCAACCTCAGCCTCCTCCCCCACTTTCTCATGTCTTTTTCATTTTAATATTCTTCAACTTTCTCACATTCCATGCCCATCTTTTGAGGGTAATGCTTATTTTATTGTGAGCTTAATTTTTAACTAAGTAGCATAAGTATGTATGATCAAATGCTTTACATGTTAACTTGTTCTATCTAAATTCTTTTATAACTATGTAATTATGCTGTTATACTTTTGATTGTGTTTTTGTCTTCTTTGAATCTCTTAAATTTTCTGATGGACGTTTTAACTTTTACTGATATTCTTGGTATGGATTTGGAAGGCAAGGAGGGCTTTGAGAGCACTTAAAGCATTGGTGAAGTTGCAAGCATTGGTGAGAGGCCACATTGTGAGAAAGCAAACTACAGATATGCTCAGGCGCATGCAGACTTTGGTGCGACTGCAGTCTCGGGCGCGTGCCACACGTGGGAACTTGTCTGATAATATGCATTCTTTCAAGTCTTCACTTTCTCATTACCCTGTAAGCAAAGTCAAACATATAACTTTTTTGTTCTTTTGATTGTTGGCATGGCATGATGATCTTTATCTTAATAACTTGTTTGGGAGGCTTTGTGACTTTCTTCAAACTTGTTATCTTTATTAAATATACTTTTCTTTCTCTATTTTTCTTTTTGCTATAATAGATTTTTACCCTGTACAAAGCAACATGGTGCAAATTAAACTGGTGCTACACCATGCTTCTTTAGATAATCCTTAGGTTGGGTAGTGCCATTGTGGTAATGTAACCATTAAGATATGACTCATCAAATATCGTGCCTATAAGATTGGGGATTGTTCTGTGGTTAATTACTGTGAAAAATGGATCATGATAACCATTAATCTTTTTTCTGAGTTTTTTTATTTCATTTTTAATAATTGAAGGTGCCTGAAGATTATCAGCACTCACTTTATGGCTATAGTACAAAATTTGATGGATCTATTCTCAAGGTACACGTTGTTCTTCCTACAAGCTTTTATGAGTATTTAGATGGTGAACCTATTAATATGATTTCCCCTTTTAAATGCATTCTCCATTTTCATCTTGCAGAGATGTAGTTCCAACGCAAATTTTAGAGACGTTGACTTGGAGAAAGCCCGGTTTGGTTCCCATTGGCTAGACAATTGGATGGAAGAAAATTCTTGGAGCCAAACTAGAGATGGTTCATTGAAAAATGGGCACCTTGATGATGAGAAGAGTGACAAGATTCTTGAAGTGGATACTTGGAAGCCACATTTGAACTCACACCATAGTAGTGGCAGCTCATTTCAGCCAGCACATCATTATTTGTCTTCTGATTACAACAATGAGAATTTTGTGGCATATGAGTCACCGTCGAAACGTTCTTCAAAAACTCTTTATCCAAGTCTCTCTTCGAGGGAGGCTCTACCCTTTGGCTCTCTGAAACTTCACAAAGGAAAAGAAGAAGCATCTTTGAGAAATGTTGAGGATAGTCCTCAAGCATTCTCTGCTTCCTCTGGACTTGGAAGTGGTGCAAGGAGAGGTCCATTCACACCAACTAAGAGTGAGTGTGCATGGAGTGTCTTCAGTGGCTATTCTGGTCATCCCAATTACATGTCAAATACTGAATCTTCAAGAGCCAAGGTTAGATCACATAGTGCTCCAAGGCAAAGAATTGAGTTTGAGAGATACGGTTCCTCAAGAAGGTCTCTTCAGGGTTATTATGATGCAGGACCTAGTTCAGACAGGGATTCTGATTTTAGAAGCAAGGCCTATTCTACCACAAACAGCAGCTTGAACAGAATTGGGAGTACCAATTTAAGGTGACATCACAGTTTTGTCGATGAACACATTGAGGTCCCCTCTCTTTTTCCCCCAGAAAAACCAAAAATAGAAGACATTATTTTGCTTGGGTTTTCTGTGTATGACAACAGTTTTAGGATGTAAGTATTTGACCTGTTCTCCTATAGTCTTTGGGCCCACACCATCAAAGGCCACCTTTGTTGACTCATGATTGAGTTTTACTGAATTTTATTATGTTGAAATACATGTTCTTTAATGTTTTTACTGAATTTTGTTATGTTGAAATATAACATGTTTTGATTGCTCTCATTAATCCAATGCTGGTTATGATTGTGATTCATCAGTAGCTACGTAACACTAAACCAGTCCCTTCCCTTCCACGAAAATACCAGTGATTATAAAATAAGGATAATGTTATTGGAACACAATTTTAAAATAAGACACAGTGAAACATGAACAATGATGTGTATAGTTAAAAGAGCTTTTATACGTATGCGTGATATTTATATTACAAAACTTCGATTTTTTAATAACTAAAATAGAAACTAACTACTGTGTACATCTTTTCTACATCAAACTTCATAAAACTACGCATGATTCAAGCACTACTTTCATCGTTTAGCATGTTAGCATTAATTCAATCAATGTGTTGAAGAACTGCAAGTTAGCAAAACTTTTCAGGGTCATATCAAATTCCTTGTGAACATGCGTTTTAATAAATATAATAAGTATAGAATAGACACCATCACCTTTACCTGTAGTTTGTTGCAGATCTCTGGTAATCTACTAATATCTCTATCACTTACCAAAATGACAAGGTGGTTGTTTGTGATGGAATCTTCTGCAATAGGAACCTATCGTATTCATGATACTATGATGCTTAAACAGCCCTTTACTTTTGGACAGATATGAACTACCAAATCCAGAATTTATATCTTGTGCTCATATCCTGATAATTTTCTTGTGAGAACAATCTTCTTGAATGAGGAAAGAGACAAGACCATATTGATGAATCTTTCATCTTTCAAAAGGAAAAGTCTTATTCACTAGTGGAGTCCAATATTGTAAAACGGTTTCTTGTTTTTTGGCTTTGATGGTTTCTTCATTAGGCTATGTCAACTTGTAATCTTAATATCAGGAGTCTCAGGTTGATTAAAATGAGTTACTTAATATGGTATTAAAGTCTTAATTAAGACACTCACCACTAGTTTTTAAGATTGGATTCTCCTCTTCTTTCCAAATGAATTGCAAAAAGGGTTGCACAGAATTTTTCTCAAATAGCTGCAGCAATTTCTCCACTTTGATTTCTCATTGGCATTAAATGCACATGTTTGTATCAGAATAAGCAACATTTGGAGCAGAAAAAAGTATTTTTGTTTTGAACATAAAATCTTGTGTGAAGATATTGTCACAAATGACTATAAGTTTGATCTTTGAGTAAATGTATATAAAAAATATCTTGAGACTAGTTGGTTTCTCAATACACGAGTTTCAGGAAACAAATAGTTTTTAACTTCTTAGGTAGAGATGAGTGGATTAAGAAATATTATTACTAATTAGTAAATAAAGATGATATGACATGTTTTGGTTAGAATTCTTATTTGTATTTCTTTATCTGGAAAAAAATTCCTATTCTTTTATCTATCCAATGTGAATTCTTCCCAGTTATATTTGTTCCACATGAATCCAGGAAAACTACGCCTTAGCTTTCTTTATAGTTCTGGCTTTCGGTGGACCATTTCACAGATATGGACACCAACACAAAAGGACAAAAGATTGCACATATGAAGTGGCATATGAGACAGCATGACATGACTCCTCTCCTTCCTTTTTTTTTGTTCTGTTCCATTTTGCTTTGTTTTGTTGTGATTTTTGTCTCTGTTGTATGTAACTATGAAAGGGAACTGCAGCCTTGGATGCTCACAGTAGGCCATGCAATTGAAGACAATTGATAATGAGAATAATGTAGAAACAGCAGTTGCTCTCTCATTAGATCTGGTTCTCTCACTCTTATCTATTTCTTTTTACCAGCCTCCCTTGAAAATTTGGCTTAGTCACATAAAATGGTCTTGAAAAGTGAAAAAATGTGTAAAAATCACACTAATTTCTTTCAAGATATAGAAATCACTGGAATAAATTTTGTCCCTCTTAAGATCTCTTTCATTCATATTATTACAAATTGAATCACTAAGATGTGAACATGCTTAAAAAAAACACATGTATCTTTCATTTGTGCTGGATCTTGTTGGTAGTATCTGTGATCTAGTTTCGGACCACAGCAATCCAACCCTGACACACTTTAACAAATGGCAACGGAAGAAAAATACACCTTTCTGCCACTGCTTTCATTATGCCAAAATCATTTGCTTTTATCAATCATATCAAAGATCAATAACCTGTCATTTGAATCATTATGATATCAACTGTTAAACTAATAGTGTAACAACCAGAGAAGGTGTCAAAAACCAGATCTTCTCTCAGCATAATCATAATTCAGTGAGTTGAAAAGTACAAATCAACACATAAACTAACAGTAGAAGAGGGGTCATATAATCATGAACTAGTTTATATGTTTTTCACCTTTGGTGAAACATGTGGTACAGGACAAAGGGCAGTGTAGATTCAACGAATTAAGGGGACACGTGAATCATATAATATAGTACATTAATGGTGTGACATACACATGTACCTAAACAAATAAAAAAGGTAGAATGATTTGGAAAGTTTCATGGCATCATGATTAGAAATTTGATTAATTAATGGGAAAACCTCATCAAAAGAATAAGACAGAGACATTGAAGGATGGGTAAGAACATAGTTTACGGATCCAACAACCACCAAACATAATTAATATGAAGCTGTGGCATAACAGTGCACTGATTGGTTTTTTTTTACAAAGTTGGGGTAATCCTTTATTACTAAAATGAGATCACTTTTTAAAGTTGGGAACGTGACACCATTTTAGTTCAGAGTGATTATAAAAAATGGTTATCTATTGGTTAACTATTATGTTTAACATTAATAATATTATCCTAATAATAATAATAATAGCAACTATAAGTTACATCACTTTGTTTTTATAATTACAGTAATAAAAACATTTTTATTAAAAAAGTTGAAGTCATATTTCTTTAAAACATTTGACTTCTATTATAATAAACCTGTGAAAAAGAGGAATAGATGCATTGATATTTTGTTTAAGTTAAGAAAAAGGTAATAATGGTGGTAATATATAATTAGTAGTTTGTGTGTGTATTTTGATATAGAGAATATGAGTGATTTAAAAAATGTAAACAAGACTGAGAAAGATAAATAACAATGCCAATTATAAATTAAATTAAAATATTAAATATGTATATTAACATGAGATATTTTCTTTATCTATCACTGTCACTAGTGTTTCCTCTTTTACTCACAATGATAGGAATGTATCATACATACATAAATAATTTTGGATGAGTTAAAATTGAAAAGTAAAAAATGGAGTGCAAAGAGTGATTGAAAAATGAAGTTATTTTATTTTATATGTGAGATTTAGTGTAGAAATATGTGAGATTATGCTTTCTCTTTCTTCGTGTTTGTTGCCTTAAAATAAGGAATTAAGAGAAGAGTGAGAAAGTCATATAAAAACTGTACATTAATATTAATTTAATTTTTTTTTTAAATAATGTATATGAAATGACAAATACTTCATTGTATTAATAAAATGAGATATATTAAATAAGGATAGAATAAAAAAAATTTATGTAAAAGAAAAAATTATAATGAAGAATCTTCTTTATATAGGCATAATATATAATAAAAACACAAACATCATATTTGCATAATGAATTTATTTTAAATTTTAAAAAATAAAAAATTAAAATCATGCTTGCAATAACAGTTTATGTATAATAAAGTCATGTATTTAAAAAAAAATCTATTTCAGTAATTTCCAATGAAATTACAACATTTTATAAAAATGTCTGTGGCATTTAAATATCGTTTTACGTAATTATAGACACTTAAGAAAGAATTGAAAAATGAATCCAATTTTTTAAATCGTAAGAAAATGACTTGCTTCAAATCACAAAAAAACATATTTATTCTTTCAGATACTCTATGAATTACAAAATAACACCATGAGTGTAATGGAACATAACTATTATTAATTTAATTAGATATATCAACATATCTTAAAAAGTAAATATTGTCTTAATTTATTTGATTTCAATGAGGATCAAATATAACACCCGGCAAGACAATTAATTAAGCAAGAATCCACAAGTCTTTCATATAATCAATATGGTAAATTTTATAGTGTACTTACTTTATCCTTAATTAAATATTTGAAATCATTAAATTTTATAATTTTATTTCAGTGTTTCTACTTCTTTGTTTGATTTTATAATTATGAAAACCAACTTAAGAGATCTCACTATTTGTTTGAAACTATAACATTTATTTATTAATATTAATAAGAAACATAGTAAAATTGTATCAATGAGGTGTCGTGGTGTAGTTGGTTATCACGTCAGTCTAACACACTGAAGGTCTCCGGTTCGAGTCCGGGCGACGCCATTTTTGTTTTGAACCTTTTTAAGCCGCCCAAATTATATTTAAAAAAAATTATTTATTAAAATATCATCTTGCATAAATAATTAATTACCTGTCACACTTATATATTATATTATTCTAATATGTTTATTATCCTTCTAGTATTTCAATTTTGATTAAGAATAATTATATATTTAATTAAAGACTAAAGTTCTATGTTAAAATATGTATTTATTCATACATACTCAATTATCTTAAAAATTATTCACATATCAATAATAAACTAAAGTTAATTAATCATTTTACCGATATTTTTTAATAAATTAGTAATGAATAACAATAATAAAATACTACTGTTATTAATATTATTATTATTATTATAATATTTTAAGTGTAATTATTTTTCAAAAGTTTATAGAATGACATCTTTTGCCGAGTATAAAATGCATAATTTACGACTCTTTATAAAGACGTTATTAATAAACAGTTGTAATAAAAGAGATGGTGATAGTTTTATAATTTTTTTCAAAAATTTTAGTATTTTTAACGATGATTCAGGTGGAAATTGTCATTAATTTGGAGATTGAGTGAGAATAAAGATGGTTCTTTATAGAATCGTCGTTAATGGAAACATTTCCTGCAAAAAAAACACTCCCGCCGAACACACTTTCTCTTTCCTTCACTCATTTTCACTCACTCATTTTTGGGTTCTCAACTCTTCACCACTGCACTCTCTCTTTCCCTCCCACTTCACTCCTCATCCATACCCACCGCCGCCCTCCTCACTTACTATTGCCACTAACATGTTGCCGCACCATTCTGCTTCTCCACGAGTTACGCCACGGCGACCTCCACTTCTTTGCGTGTTGCGCCACCGCGACCTCTGCTTCTCCGTGAGCCAGTGCCACCACAACCTTCACTTCTTTGTGAGCTAACTGCCTCGAACCACGTCGCCACGACCACCGCTCCGCACGAGCACCGCACCTTCCACTGTGTCGCGCCTCCTACCGTGCATTTTCTCGTTCTAAAGACCTTCATCGGTGCTCTCACTCACCACTAAAATATCTTCCCTGTTGCCCCGCTTCCTAACAAAGTTCTCCATCATTTCAGCTTTGCTCCACTTTTCAGGTTAGTATGTTTTTATTTATTATTTAATAATATATTAAATTTTATTTACTATATTTTGAACGTGTTTGTTCTGAGTCTGGTGGTGATCGACCTTCAGTTTTGATTTAGTTTTTAATACTTATATATTGTTTTAATATATTGAACACACTGATTCTAAGTTCGGGGGTGTCCAACCTTCAACAATTTGAATTTAGTTTTTAATGATTAAATATTTTTTTTTACATATTGAACGTCCTAATTTTGAGTCTGGAGGAGTCCGACCTTCAACAATTTTGACTTAGTTTATAATAATTAGATATTTTTTTACATATTGAACATACTGAGTATGAGTCCGGAGGTGTCCGACATTCAATGATTTTGATTTACTTTTATAATGAATTAGATAGTACATTTGATTATATGGAACATGTTGATTCTGAGTACGGGGGTGTTCGACTTTCGCCAATTTTAATTTAGATTTTCTTAGTTTACCAGTTTTATGGATCGAAGTTGGATTAATACACCACAAATAAGTGATGCTTATGAAAGAGGGGTGGAAGAATTCATACAGTTTGCAGAACATAATGCCATTAGTAGTAATAATGGAGTAAGAATAAGGTGTCCTTGTGTCAATTGTTTGAATGGAAAGATATTGAGTGTTTCCGAAATAAGAGAACATCTTTTGTGTGATGGATTTTTTAAAAATTATACAACATGGACGTGACATGGTGAATTTTTAGACTTGCAAAATGTGCGCGTAGCTTTGGAGGAAGTTGATTTCTCAATGGATGATAGATTAGAAGACATGATTCGTGATGTGGGAGCAAAATCTTTTGCTAATGCAGTTTTCGAAAATATGTCTAATGATGCAGAGACTTCTTTGTATCCTGGTTCAACTAACTTCACACGATTATCAACAGTGTTAAGGTTGATGAATTTGAAGGCAATGAATGTATGGACTGACAAAAACTTTACACAATTACTCCAATTGCTTAAGGAAATACATTACCCTATCGAAATTACGAGGCAACAAAAATTCTTTGTCTGATGGGTATGGAATATAAAAAAATACATTCATGTCCTAACGATTGTATTTTATACAAAAATGAGTATGAAGATTTAGGAACATGTCCTATGTGTGGTTTGTCATGTTATAAGGTTAAAGTTGGTCAGAATGATGACATTGATGAATTCACAAAGGAAGGTCCTTCTGCTAAGGTTGTTTGGTTTCTGCCAATAATTCCAAGGCTTAAGCGTTTGTTTCCAAATACAGATGACGCTAAAAACTTAGGTGGCATGCAGATAATAAAAAATGCGATGGACTACTTCGTCATCCAGCTGATTCTTTGCAGTGGAAGAATATTGATAAAAAATTTCCTGAATTTGAAAATAATCCAGAAACTTATGACTTGGATTGGCAACTGATGGAATGAATCCCTTTGGAAACTTTAAGTAGTAATCATAGTTCATGGCCCATTTTGTTAGTGATTTAGAACTTACCTCTCGCTTTGTGTATGAAACGCAAATACATGATGTTATTTATGATGATCTCTGGTCCAAAACAACCTAGAAATGACATAGATGTTTATCTTAATTCATTTATTGAAGATTTGATATTATTGTGGAATGAAAGGGTTGATGTGTTTGATGCGTTTAAGAATGAATCTTTCCGATTGCATGCGATGTTATTTTGTACTATCAATGAGTTCCCTACATAGGGGAACTTGTCAGGTTAGAGTGTGAAAGGCCATAAAGCATGTCCAATATGTGAAGAGAAGACATCATACGAGCAATTGAAACACGAAAGAAAAACGTGTATCTTGGGCATCACAAATTTCTAAAGAAATACCATCCATATCGTAGATTGAAAAAAGCTTTTAACGGATACCTAGAACATGACATTTGTCCCAGTCCCTTAAGTGGCTTTCAAATTTATGAAAAGATAAAAAATGTTAATGTACTTTTGGAAAAATGAAGAAGAAGCAAACTGTGGTGAAATATGGAAGAAGAGATCAATCTTTTTTTATCTTTTGTATTGGTGTAAGTTAGAAGTTAGACATTGTATAGATGTAAAACACATAAAAAAGAATGTGCGTGACAGTCTAATAGGAACACTTCTGAACATTAAAGACAACAAATGATGGTGTGAATGCACGTCTGGATTTGATGAGATGAATATACGAGAAGAATTTGCAACTATTGATCATATCTGTTCAAGATCATATCGCTGCATGGTTTTGCTCCTTGCATAAGAAATCCCCTAACTATTTTAAACACATTATAGATAGGTACGACAATTTCATTTAACATTTATTATTACTTATATGTTATATAATGTTATATGTTCTAAAATGAAATCTTATTATTTTAGTGCTTACTCTGGATATAACATGTTGAGTGGGAAGGGAAGTGCAAATGCAAAAAGGCTCACTTGAATGCACCTTAAGGTATTTAAAATATATTTTTTTTACTCACTTTAATGTGTCTCATTCATTCATTTAATAACATTTATTTTGACATGCAGTGCAATAGGTAATCTGGAATTTATGAGTGTGATTATTATGTTATGTAGTGGACGTCAACTATTGTGCAAGTTGGGTATTGATAGAGGTTGGAATCAGGTAATACCTCAATACAAAAACAATTTAAAAATTGAGGTTTATTTTTCATGCACTAATTCAAAAAAAATTCAAATGTCACAGTTTTTCAATGACCCACAACTGCTAGATTCAGAAGCATTGGAGTATGTGACGACAACATAGTCAAAATATTTTGTAACCATGTATAACACCTTAGGATAGATAAATTATTAGAATGACATAAAACTTTTTCATATATTAACAAAACTTTTTGTATAATGTTATATATACTGAATTTGTTATATGTATTTTTTATATTTAAATTATAATATTAAATGTTTTTATTTTTTGAAAATTGGATATTTTATACACGTTTGAAGTGTATATATATAAAATAAAACATTTTTAAAAAATTGACATATAACGACGCTTCCATATGTAATCGTTACAAATGTTTTTTTTTAAATTAAAGCACATGAACACACTTATAATGACGGTTCCATGAACCGTCTTAAAAATATTTTTTTAAATTTTTTTCGTTATTTACTAGCCAAAAATAACGATAATTGGTTACACAAGTCGTTATTATTCATTTGTAATGACGATTTAGGAATCGTTGTTATAAATAAATTATTTATAACAACACCCAGAATAATGACGGTTGGAAATCGTCTTTATATGACCTTTCTAATCGTTGTTAATGTACATTTTTATAGTAGTGCGAATAAATATCATTTCATTACTTATGTTATTCTTTATTATATTATTATTAGTATTATTTAATCGATTTGAGTGTTGAAAATCTTCTTTAATATATTTTTATCTAGTATTCATATTTAGTGTCTAGATGATATCTCTTAGAACCTATATTCTAATGGTTTATAGTTCGACAAAGAATTTCACTTTTCTAATAGTTTATCTGAAGACATTTTGTTTTGTGGTAATAAATTTGGTTTCATATTTTCCAAACCACCTCAATTTATATTTCTTACTAGAAGTCAAAGAATCATCTTGTTCTCTTCTTCATCAAATGATGAGATGAACCTTTCTTTCATAATTAATATCCTCAAGATACATACGAAAGAATTGCTCCAAAATAATGATAAGATAATGCAAGCTACACTAACAACTATATAATAAAAAATGTTGATAACATTTAAGCACAATAGGTCAATGATCTAGAACTCGTCTGATAACAACATCAAATCGAGCTTCAGGTCTTACTAACCAATTATCCAGGACTATATCCATTTCTCTTAAGTAACTGTTTAAGAGCTTCCACCAACCAACACACTTGGTTACAATGAGTATTTTTACCTCTCTATATTACAATGAGTATTCTTACATTTCCATATTACAATGAATATTCTACCCTTTATAGGTTACAATAAATATCCACACCTCTCCAATTTACACATTCTTAACCCCCTATAGAGATTAGGAACTCTTAAGAAAACAAAGAACACTCTATAGGAGAGCACAAAGATCTCACATAGGTATAACTTCACAAAGTGAAGAATTACAATGATTTAACACTCAACCTAAAAGACTAAGTGTTCTAACAACTTAACTAAACGCTCACTATAACGCTCACTATAACAAAGTAAGAACACTTGAATAACTGAATTGTTTGGCTTGCCCTACTTACATTCTTCACATTCAATTTATTTATATAGCTTTTTGAATATGTCCTTTGATACTTGAATTGGTTAATTTTGGATTTTGCAATATCTTCATCTTTTTGGTGATAGGCGTTCAAAATAAAAAACTTGGATTCACAATCTTTCGATTTGTTTTTGCTTCGAATCTATTTAAGTAAGATAATTATGAAAGAGATTATAAAGATATATTTGTTTCCGAAAAACACGTTATTAATATATTTTTGTTACACAAAACTTGAAGATAAAATCTTCTTATTTTCATATACAATTTCTCTTTGATTGAACGCACTTTTAGCATATATATATGCAGAAGATTTCATTTTTTATAATTAATTGTTTTAAACAAACTTGTTACACTTTCAACGCGTTCATCAGACTGTCTAATAAGAAAAAAATTGTAGGCGCTCAGAGGGTCCACAATATATTGCAACTTTCACTAACCATTGTTAGATTATTTAAATCACTGATAAAACATATAATTTAAATCACAAATAAGACATTTAATCTAAATTTTGTTGTGCAATCAACCAGTGTTATTAGACCGCGATCATGAATATATGCTTTAAATGCTTAGAGGGTCTACAAAAATCTACAGTTTTACAAACATTGTTAGAACAATCATAATACAAGTAAACCATATAGTTAATTTTTGTTATCATCAAAACATAAAAACATAAACTCCACATATGATTTTTTGGTCATCAGATCGTCTAGTGTCTCAATAGATCATTTAGAGGTTTAACAAACCTTTTTATGCAAATCGTCCAGGGTCTCAAAAATATCTTCCAAATGGACATATACCAATACAAAAATATATAGTGGATCAACTAACCCAAACAAACACGCGAAGGCTTTCAAAACCCATGTGAATCTATTTTCTAACTATATTGTTATTCTTTTCAGGATCTTCCTAATGAGACTTAAGGGAACAACATTACAATGATACTATGATTTATCACCCAACTTAATTGACTTAATTCAAACCTTATCTACAAAAATTATGGCCTAATTTTAAATGATTCAACTTTGATGACCCTTGAGAACATAAGACAACGGGATAATGAACCCTCTTGTAAATTTATGGAAAGGATTAAAGTGGTGTTCCTCACAATCCAAGGATTTTTGGATAACCTATACGTCAATGGTCTTGAAGAGATAAAAGAATTGTGAGAAAAAGCCTCAAAGTACATTATGTTGAAAATAATAAACATTGAGGTAGAAAAAAAAACAAGGAGAAACGAGGTTAATTTGTCACTAATGAGCATAAGTCCAGACTTTAAGCGTTTTAGAATGATTAGGTATGACTACATACTACAATATATTAATCGAGAGATAATAATTTAAGAAGCCTTTCGTCTTTAATTATTTTCTAGACTACCACCATTGCCTTAACCAACGAATGTTAACCAAACTAAGCATTGTTAGTACCAACAAAACATCGATCATATAATTAAATAATCTACCTGGGTAAAGTATATCATTAAGGACCTCATATGGTCTAAACCCTTTGCCTTCTTTGTATAAAACAACTATGTTAAGATAGTGTCAAGATGAAGTAATTATTGAAAATGAGGTCATGCTGACCAAGAAGGATATCGAGGTTGAGGATGGCGTAATCAACAAAATGGAAATGGGTCAAACCAAAGTCCCTCACCAAGAGAAAAATCAGAATGATGAGCAATTAAAATATTAAGAATAAGCTCAATATCATAATACCCAAAATGTTTAAGAATGATGCATACTATTGTTGGAGGTTTGATTGAAGGAGGAAGTTCCAATTCAACTTGAATAATACAACTTTGTAGTATTCAACATGTTGTGGATTTATTTCCACCAAGATCTCTTCCTTGAATAACATTGCTGATGAAGACATAAAAAAACACTCAATTGGAGGTAAACTCATTATATTATTTGTCTTTGTGGATGCCAAATTATTGTAACAAATAATGAAACAAAGAAAATGACTTTAAAGAAAGAATGGACGACCTAATTTGAAATAAAAGACTTGTAAAAGCTCAAGTATTTCCCTAAATAGAAGTTTCTTATTCCAAAAGGGATATTTTCATATTCTAAAGAAAATATGTATGTGATCACTTAAAAAAAATGTAAGTTTAAATGTATAACTTCAGGAGTTCCTATTTGAACAAAATCATAAAATTGAAAGGGAAGAGAGTCATCTTATAGAAAAGACTCAACATCAAAGATTGATAGAAAAACTTATTTATATCACATACAAGATCAAATATTTTTTATACAGTTAGTGTGGTAAGTCAATTTTTGCATAAACCAAAAGAAAGACACATTGTTTAACAGTTGACTAAATTCTCCAGTATTTGAAGTCAAGTTTACGAAAGGGGTTTAGGAAAAAAAAGACACTTTGACTTTAAACATATGTATTGAGTCAAATGAAACAAGTTATGTTATAAACAAAAAAAATCTACCTTTGGCATGTTCCTTCGATAAATTTTGGTAACTTGGAGAAGTAAAAATAGGATAAAGTATCTCTTTTTAGTGCAAAAGTTGAATTTTGAGTCCTTGATCAAGGTGTGTGTGAAATATTCTAGATGAAAATCACATTAAATGACCTAAATTAAAGATTAACATCCCTCTACAATTGTAATATGATAACAAGTCAATCATGAGTATTACCTATAATATAGTACAACATGATTCAACTAATCATATTGAAATTGAGAAGCACTTCATCAAAGTTAATCTTGACAAATGTTTATGGTTATAACCATGTCCTTACAACACTTAAGATAACAAACATTATATTAAAAGACTTGCTTAGGACAACAAACATTATATTAAAAGACTTGCTTAGGACATCTTGGATTTTACATGTAATTTGAGAATGATTGATATTCATTTACTAATTTGAGAAAGTGTTGTAAATAACATACCATTAAATAAAAATATCCTCAATACCAGTTATTAGGAAAACATCTTTAAAATATTCCTATTATTTTCAACATATTTTTATTTTTTTATTTTATAGAAAATTATTACTACAAATAGAGGTGATGGGAATGCAATTGGTTTAATTATTATCAATATAATAATTCTTTATTTTCTTAGTTCAAGTCTACCTTACCTTAGGATAAGCCAACAATCCAAATTAAAAGAAAACTTAGGGAAGAAACATTAGCATGTAGTCAATCAAGAGGTTAGAAAGCTTCTAAAAACCAACTTCTTAAAAAGAAGTCACCTACACCATATTGGTCACTAACGTAATCATGTTAAGGAAGTTGAATGGAAAGTGGAGGGTGTGTAAAAATTAAACCAATCTCAATAAAGCATGTTCAAAAGGAATATTGTCATTTGCTGATAATAGATTGCATGAGAATACTCCAACAACCTTCACTTAGTTGGTTGTCCTATTGATGTGTAAAAATGAGTTTACCTCAAGTGTGGTAGTGGAGATATGGTTCATTCGAGTTAGTAGGCCATCCTTATTTCATAGAGGAACATTTGATATCCTTTTTTTTGTTGATAAGGAGACTCTTGAACAATGATTGCTTTCGAAGTTAGAGAAGTAACTGCAAGGTTTTGAATTTATTCAACACTCACTTACGCAATGTCTTGTTGAGGTTGGAGAGAGGTTAAGATAATTGATCCTGAAACTCCAACCTCAGCATGTTGGTAGACTGCAAGTGATTTGTCTTATTCTCTTTTGAAGATCGATCAATATATATTTCTTCAAAGTTGATATACAAACCATATTCCTTAACTTCTTATAATTAAATTCTTTCCTATAAAGTAAGAAAAAAGATCAACACTATAATTAATAGAACATCAATATCAAATAAAAAGGTGAGCATTACAATTATTTTTTTCATCATTTTTCAAACAATTAATGAGACAATTCCTAAGCCCAAATTTAAAATAATTTTTTTTATTAATTAAAATTGTATCTTGCATAATTCAATAAAACTATGGAGAATGTATTTATTTCTTAGTCATATATGTTTCAAGATACATCAATTATCCTATAGGTTAGATGAGTCAGATCATGATATTTTAGTTGACATGTTTTTAAATATAAAAAGTTACACTTTAAACAATCGGTATCAAATTCAAAGTACAAGTTTGATTTTTAGAAGAACAATTTTTATAGGTCGTATGATAACATGAACAAAATATCTCAAATAATATTTAAAGGATTAAATTCCTAAAATGACAATTACAGTCCAAGACAATTTTTAATAAAACAATTTTAAATAATAATTCAACTATAATTAATAATTGTTTTATATTATTATTTATTTTATTTGTCAATATTCAAAAGTCTATAAAATAACATTTCCATAAAATAAAATATAATTTTATTATTCATGCTCTCTTAGTGACTTAAGATTTTCACTTTCAAAAGCGTATTGTGAGACATTCTATTTTTTTTTTTTAAAAAACAAAATGCAAACTTTGGTTTATAATCCCATTAATTAAGATTACAAGTGTCTTCTCTCAAAGCCAAAGCTGTGGAGATAAATATGTCAGAAGATTCTTATTATAGATAAGTAAAAACTTTGACTTTTAATTTACAAAGTCTCTACAATAAATCCTTTTTATTCATCTTAAACATACGGGGTATTTTTAATTTATTTATTTTAATAAGCAATGAAAACGCAATTGATCTAAGTAAAATAAGATATATTTGTAGTTGTGGAACTATTAAAATCTTAAGTTTCATGAATGGCTATGAAATATCTACAAAAACAAATTGATTTTAAGTAAAGAAAATTGAATATAATTAGGAAATAAATAAAAAAATGGTTAAACATTTAGGAAGAAAACATTGGACCAAATACATAGAATATTTAAAAGGGAAGGGAAAATTAGATCCATACAAATACAGACCCTTCTTCTAAATTCTGAGAAAAGAGAATGAATATCGTAAGATTCAAGCAATAGCCTTTTTCTCTCGATCCATCCCTTGAATGATCTTGCGTTTTATTCACAACATACTTCCAACACATAAGCGTAAGGGCTCATCATTTTCTTCTTATTTTTCCTATTTTTTTTCCAATTCAATTTCGTTTCAATCGTTGTTTTTTTTCAATTTCGTTCTCTTGTTTGTTCCAATTTGCTGGTTTTATTGCCTTAACGCTGGATGATTGGTATAGAGGGTGGATCTACATCAAAGCCCCTTTTTTTTTAACGTTTATTGGGAATTCTCACTGGTATTTTCATTTGGGGTTTGTTGTTCTGTTTCTGATGAAGCTTTAGTATGAGATTAGTGAAAATCTAATTGCTTTTTTTTTTTCCTGTTCTTGGGGTGAGGTGTTGCCCTAGGATGATTGTGATTTTTTTGTTATACTCTCGAATTATGTATTCATGTGTTTGTTACCCTTCACTTTCCAGTTGTTTGGATGTGTTGGAATCTGAATTGGCTTGTTGCTTGTGTCTCGTATGAGTATAGTGGTGAACTAGGTTTTGCCTCTGTTTTTGTTGTTGTTGAAAAGAAAATTGAAGTCTTTTTTGTTTTCTCCTTGTGGCTGTTTGTTTTAGGTGGTAGCAATGTCGACTCCTGCGAGGAAGAGGCTCATGAGGGATTTCAAGAGGCTGCAGCAAGACCCACCTGCAGGAATCAGTGGTGCTCCTCAGGATAACAACATAATGTTGTGGAATGCTGTCATATTTGGGTGAGTTGAATTGGATAAAAGATGCTCTGTGCTGTTTACTTGTCTGATATAGTCACTTTGTTTTATTTTATTTTTTCCTCCACTTTGTTTAAGTATGGATGGATAAGAACTTTCTGCTTTCTTGTCTGCTTTGGATTGCAGTCCTGATGATACTCCATGGGATGGAGGTGAGTCTGTTCTTTTACCATGGCTCCTATCTTGGAACAATCTTGATACATGTGTCAACTCAGTTATTTAGCCATCTTATACATTTGCATGCGGCGTTAATGATTCTGTAATGTTAGATGAGGTTGCTTTTACCATGCCTCCTGTCTTGGAACAATTTTGTTGTTACATTTTTTCTTTTTGGTCTCTGATACGGTAGTATCAATTATAATTTCTTTCTATTATATTGTCTCTATTAGCTTTAACACTGTATTTTTTTTATATTGGCTTATGTTTCTGCCAGAGGTGATGACATATTGGAATAAGACTTTTGTTGTTATTGTTAATGTTAGAGATTGCATTACATTTGCAAGGGAGAGATATTTTTTTAGACCATTGAACTAAATCATTTTTTCCTCGTGAAGCTGTATTATGGTTTGGAAAAATTAAATGGAAATTGGGTGCTCATAGCCAGATAATCTTAACTTTATCACAATAATGTCTACATATTTTTGAGTTATTCAGGCACGTTTAAGTTGACTCTCCAGTTTACTGAGGATTATCCTAACAAGCCACCAACTGTAAGATTTGTGTCTCGAATGTTTCATCCAAACAGTAAGTTTTAAGTTGATAAGATTCTTCTTCCATAAATTATGTATCTAGATGCTGATGTCATTTCTTCTTCTCTGGAAAGTTTATGCCGATGGAAGTATTTGTTTGGATATATTACAAAATCAATGGAGTCCCATATACGATGTGGCTGCTATACTCACTTCTATCCAGGTATTATCTTGTATAATATAGTAACAATTCTTCATATTTTTTTTCATTTCATTGTTAGTGAACAAAGATAGCAAGCACATATATTTTTTACACAATTTAACTCTACACTTGAGATTTGGTCTTGTTTGCCTCGACTTGTGTATTGCCACACCAACATTTTGCACAAATGAATGCAAGATTCTGTGGCTCTTCAAAATTACTTATGGCTTTTCCTTTATTAAAGGGCTATCTACTAGGCATTACTTTTTTGTTGTAAAATGTCCCTTGTTAGTTCAAAAAATGAGTTGCTATTCTGGACATGATGAATATTTCAAAAAGATTTTCATTTACAAATCTCAAGGCTCTTTGTTGAGTTACTAGCTCTCAATTTTTAAAGATTCTTATAGTGTCTGCCAGTTCTTTCATATCTCTGCTCAATAGTTGATGTCATTGACTGTCACTTGTAGTGTAATTCCAGAATTTTATGCCTTGAATGTGCAAAACTCTTTATTAGAACAGTTTTGTTTTCTTAGTTTTCTTGTTTGTGGTGATGAGGGGCTTGTAAGAATTTTTTTTAAGTCTGACCTGCTAAGAAACTGCATTTTGTTCTGATATGCTGTATTTTTCACCTTTTTTTTTCTTTCATGCATATTTTATTTAGAAGGATTTCGGATCCTTCTGTTTGTGCTGGACTTATCTTAATGGATTCTGTTGGTAATAAAAATTGCAGAACCAAACATAAATAGAAGCTTGCAATATTTTTTTTGTCATATTTTAGATATTTTGTTTTGTTTTGTTTTGGGGGAGTGGGGTTCCTTTTGACAATGGGAATTGAACCTGGTGTGGGTGCCTCCCGGTAAATTGAGTGCTGCTATTATCACTATTCTGCAGGATCATTGTCGGCACATGTATCAGTTGTTGTACTTGTAATTTTTTTTAAAAATATAGCATATTAAATATCTTTGGTACGCACCATGCTCCAATGTTTCTCTCTGTTAGATCATGATCAGAGGAGTATTAGGAAATAAGGCCCATCAGTGCCAACTAATTACAGTTATTGAGGAAAAGTTGCTATAGAGTTAGTGACATCATTAATTATGCAGACTGCTTAAACAGTGGGGGTTGGTGGAAGATTGTGGGTATCAGTTAGTTAATTGATTATAGTCTGATAAAACAGAGCTTTAGCTCTGTTGTGAAAGGGGCAACTCTTTGACATGGGAAAACCTTTGAAAGTATATTCCTCTCCTTTTTCTGTGCAGATTTAATTTTCTATTAACATTTATTATCTTCAATTCTATTCTATTATTTTTCTGGGTTTGTAAGAAATCATGGTATCAGTATGCTCTTGTTGCTACGTACACATCATTTGTCATCATCATCATCATCATCATTATTATTATTATTATTATTATTATTATTATTATTATTATTATTATCACCCAGCAAGTGTATTTTATTAATAGATTTAGGGTCCCTTCTGAAAACATAAAGATCAAGGCCTAGACAAAGTCTGTAGGTGAAGCCCGTACAAAACACATATTCTTCACACTGCATATACAAAAACTATTTAAGGATGAGATAATGTTGTAAATTATTGTTTTCCTTCTGATATAATCTAGCTGTGATATCTTATACCCAGGGTGGTTGAGAAGTAATTTTGCATGACTAAATTGCTATCTTCAGCATGTTTATAATTATTTTCTGAAAGGTAATTATTACTGTGGCAGTCATTGCTTTGTGATCCCAACCCAAATTCTCCTGCAAACTCAGAAGCAGCTCGAATGTTTAGTGAGAACAAGCGTGAGTACAATAGAAGAGTGAGAGAAATTGTGGAGCAAAGTTGGACAGCTGACTAAGCTGACCTTCATATGCTTGTGGACCTTTGAAGATATGAATTAGTTTGCACTTCTACCTATAAGAAATACAATGTGCCAACTTACTGAATTCTATGTCGTATTCCTTTCTGTTTTGGATGTTAGGATCATCTTATCTTAATCAATTGTAGTTTATGCATTGTCCATGTCAGTTTTTGTATTGTAGAATTCTATCAATTTGCATCGGATTATTGTCAACACAGTTGAATGTATAAGTTTGTAGTTTTCTGAATTGGTTATGATTCCAATTCCTTATTAAAGTAGCTTCAGTTTGTTTGATTTTCTTGTCACATTGTATGTGTTGGATTTTGCTTTCAACCTTCCTTTGAGACCTTGAAGTTAACGTTTTCTTTCTGCGAATGAGTTGATTGATTATAATACTAGAGCTGAAAATAAGGTGGTAGACCGGCTTATGGTAGGTTTAAACTTGACCTATATTAAAAAGATAGTGTTTGGCGTATTTACTTTTCCAATGACTTTTTTTTTATATAAATTTGGCCTGCTGCATTTAAGTTTAGCTTGACGAGTTCTTGTCACAAGGTTTAAAAGATTCCTAGATTATTGTTTTACTGACCTAAATAAGTGTTAGTAATTATATATTTTTATATTACTATGTAATATATGTATTATATATAATTTTGTATTATGATGTATATATAATACAATAAAATGAGATGCTTATTTAAAATTTTGCCTTTTTTAAACATGTAATATATATATATATATATATATATTGAATAATCTTTATTGGTTTGGTTCTTCTGGTCATGTTTAGTAATTAGGCAATTGCTTCCTGCACCCGATCAATTGTGACTGGCACCTGACACACTTTTAAAAATCCTAAAATGCCCTTGTCTTCTTCATTTACGGATAAAAATATCCGGAATTGCTCGTTGCTTATGGATAAAAATATCCGGAACTGATCGTTGCTTACGGATAAAAATATCTGGAAGCCACAGTTGTGCCTACGGATAAAAATATCCGGAAGCCAGCCACAGTTGTGCCTACGGATAAAAATATCCGGATCCAACTATATTCCGGATAAAAATATCCGTAAGTCAAAACAAACTTATGGATAAAAATATCCAGACCCCAAACTCCCTTACGGATAAAAATATCCGCACCTCTCAAAAGTCACTTGCGGATAAAAATATCCACAACTCTCACTCACTTATGGATAAAAATATCCGGAAGCATGACGTACCTTCGAATTTGGTGCTCTGCCTGCGACAATGGAGGTCACGGTGGGTGCAGAAGAATGGAGAAGAATGTCGCTCACGGTGGTTGGACAACAAGCTTGCTCACGGTGGCTGCACAACACAGTGGCTTACGGTGGCTCGGTGGCTGCGGCAGGCACAATGGAATGGAAGAACATAAGAATAGGGTTGGTGCAGGTGATTGGGTGCATATCACAATTATAGTTTTCAGAATTTCATTAAGGGTATATTCGTCTTTTACTATTAAGTGATTGGGTGCCAGTTAGAATGTGTTGGGTGCAGGGAGAATGTGCCTAGTAATTATGATAGCTAAATAAATGACTTTTTAGGAGTTTTTTTCCAGTCTGTTGGATCAGATTAATCTGGATGGATAAGAAATTACAAAGATTTAAAAGAACTAATCCTAACTTGCAATACAGTATTTAAATTACATATCTTTTTTTTCACATATTTTTCTTGCCTTTCCATCGTTCCAAGCCTTTAGGCCTTGTTTGCTTCCAGGGGTGGTATGGTTGAAATTACAAAGATTTAAAAGGAACTAATCCTAACTTGCAATAAAGTATCTAAATTACATATCTTTTTTTCCAAATATTTTTCTTGCCTTTCCATCGTTCCAAGCCTTTAGGCCTTGTTTGCTTCCAGGGGTGGTACGGTTGAAATTACAAAGATTTAAAAGGAACTAATCCTAACTTGCAATACAGTATCTAAATTACATATATTTTTTTCCACATATTTTTCTTGCCTTTCCATCGTTCCAAGCCTTTAGGCCTGGTTTGCTTCCAGGGGTGGTACGCTTGTCGACGACAGAAGTCACAACACCACCCTGTTTGTTTCCATGTATGGTTGCGGGTGAGGGAGGAAGGAAAGAGAAAGGGGAGTGAATTTTGGTTCTCCTTGAAGATGAAGAGAAAGTTAAGATGATGAGAGCGAGTGCCATGTCAACGTTACGAAATTACGTTGTTGCCCTTGCTTTTGTGCTGGAATCCAAGACAACACTACCCCCTGCATGCATGTCACATGAAAGCATCAGATTCCTGACTTGGCTCAGGAATCGTTTGAGCGTGTGAAAGTGTGAAAGCTGTGAGTGAATGTAGTGGGTGAGGTAGGTGTGGAACTTGGTTAAATGCTATATAAAACGATGCATGAAGCTGGTTCACCCATTCACAAATAATCAAAGAAAGCGAAGCCATTAGAGTGTGTACTGGGGTTGGAGAGATTGGTAAGGTATCAGAGTGTGTGGTAGGGGCTTGAGTTATGTATAGGTTGTTTCATCTCAGGTGTTGGGTTCATCTCAGGTGAGAGCATGTCTTTCGCTCAATGGTGCTTAATCGATTATGGTTGAACTAGCATTGGTCATAGAATCGATTATGGTGTAGATAATCGATTACGCAAAGGCAGTAACCAATTATATGTAAAAATTTCAAGCCATAATCGATTATCTGAAGGGTGCAAAAAGGGTCTTAATCGATTATGTATTGTCATAATCGATTAGGGTTGTTTTTTGCCTACTAACATAATCGATTATACGTGGATAATCGATTATCCTGTGTATATAACTGATGGGATAATCAATTATGTTCTAACTTTTGTGAAATTCTGTGTGTTTCTTAATTTGTTTTATGTGGTTTTCAGGCACTCGTTGTGTGTTCTTCATCCTATTGTGATTCCTATTGGCACTCGTGGTGTGTTCTTCGTCCTATTGTGATTCCTATTGGCATTCGTGGTGTGTTCTTCATCCTATTGTGATTCCTATTGTGTTGTTCTTCAGGTTTTTTAATTTTTTTATGTTAACTTTTTATTTTTAATTTTTGTTTTATATTTATGTTTGGATGATTATGGTTTTGTAATATAATTTGTTTACGGTTTAGTTTAGTTAATTATGTTAACGAGTTAGTAAATTAATGTTGTTTGTAATTCCTTTATTTGATTTATTGTTTTAATTTTTGTAGATAGTTATTATTTTTTTAACATTTAAGAGAAATATTTATTTGTATGAAATGAATGATTTACTTAATAAAACAGAAATATGTAAAGTTTAGGTTTTTTTTTATATTAAACATAAATTATTAATGTTATGATTAAAACAAATAAAAAAAAACATTGTAGTGATTAAAGAAAACTTAAAAAGTTTAGATAAATATTGTTTATATTTTAATAATAAATATACATAATTATTTTTTTTAACATTTAATTGTTTATAAGAGAATAGATTTATTTATTTTAAATGAATATTTGTATTTTGTATGGTTAATATTTTTTAGATTGGACATAAATTATTAATGTTATCATTAAAAACATTAAATTTTTTTTTGTAATTTTTGTTATAAGATTTAATTATTTATAAGAAAAAAATTTATGTATTTAAAATGAATATTTTTACAAGTGAAAATAGAAATTTGTAATTTGTAGGATTTTTTTTATATATTACATAAATTGTTAATGTTATAATTAAAAACTTTATAAAAAATGTTTTATTAATTAAAAAATCAGTAAAAATTTTGAGAAGAAATATGATATTTTAATAATAAATGTAGAAAGTAATTATTTATTTAAAATTGAATTGTTTATAAAAAAATTTAAAAAATTTAATTTTGACAGAATGGAATTCAAAATTTATAATGTTTAGGGTTTTCATTTTTGTAGATTTAACATAATTTATTAATGTTATAATTAAAAACATTATAAAAATGTTGTAGTTAATTAAAAAAAGCAGTAAAAGTTTAGAGTAGAAATATGATTTTGACTTAATTTTTTTAAATTTGTATATTTTTTTTTAAAAAAAATTAGTATTTATAAATAAAATTTTGACAGAATGGAATAAAAAAATTGTAATGTTTAGGGTTTTTTAATTTTATTTCACATAAATTATTGGTGTTGGAATTAAATGTTATAAAAAAATTTATAGTAATTTAAAAAGGCAGAAAAAAATTTAGAGAAGAAATTTGTATTTGTAATAATAATTGTAGATAGTTATTAGTATTTAAAAATTAAATTGTTTATAAGAAATAGTTTTTTATTTGTAAATAATATTTTTACAGAATCGAAATAATATTTGATAATGTTTAGTTAATACTTTTTTAGATTGAACATAAATTATTAATGTTATCATTAAAAAAAAAATTATGTATTTAAAATGAATATTTTTACAAGTAGAAATAGAAATTTGTAATTTGTAGGGTTTTTTTTTATATGTTACATAAATAGAAGAAATCTGATATAAATTGTTAATGTTATAATTAAAAACATTATACAAAATGATATAATTAAAAAATAGTAAATTTTTTTACATAAATAAAATAGAATATTTAAATATTTAGGTTTTTTTTTTATACATTTGACATAAATTTCTGAAATTTGAATATTTGTATATAGTTCTATTTGTTATGATAGTTGATTAATTTTAGGTTTTTGTTTATTTTTTTTGTTTATATTTATTTGTTGTTTGATTAAATTATGTTATCGAATGATATAATTATTTATAATAAATTTTTTATTAAAATTAATTAAAAGTACATTTTAGGGTAACTGTATTGGTGTACTTTTACACCGAAACGGTAATCGCGTTCGGTATGAATTTGGAAAGAAATTATGACGAGGCATAGATGGTACACTTTGAGGAAACAGTTGCAATTTATGACGATCTTGTTGCGGCGAACATGAATTTAATTTCACAAATCGAAGAACAAATAAAAAAAAATAATGAAGGTGCATCAGTCATGATTCTTTGTATGATTTCTTTTGGATTGAATTTGTTACGCACGGTGCCTACTAGAAGCAACTGTATCAGTGAGTCCCAACCTCAAAAAGAGCATCGCAGACAAGAATTGATGGAGTACTTGGTTCACACTGAAGAATCTCGTCACATTATTTGCATGGGACTGGAAGCTTTCATTAAATTATGTGAACGAATACGGGGAATTGGACTTGTTAAAGATGCATATCGATCAACCGTTGAAGAACAAGTAGCGAAATTTATGCACATTATTGGGCATAATGTGAAGAATCGAAGTGTGCCATTCTTTTTCCATCGGTCTGGAGAAATAGTTTCCCGTCACTTTCATAATGTTTTTAGTGCAATTTTAAGGTTAGAGGGGGAATTCTTAATTCAACCAAATGGAACGGTTGTAGAACCACACATCCTTAACAACAGTCGATTTTTCCCCTACTTTAAGGTTTGTTGATGATAACATTACTTGAAATTATGTGTAATGTCTTCTTTAGTTTGTGTTCAATTAAAGTTATGAATTTTTGTTTACATTAGGATTGTTTAGGGGCCATAGATGGGAGTCATGTACGTGTTAAGGTTGCACATGCTGATGCACCTCGTTTTCGAGGGAGAAAAGATTGGCCAACCCAAAACATATTTGCAGCCTGTGACTTTGACATGAAGTTCACATATGTCTTAGCCGATTGGGAAGGAACTGCCTCCGATTCAAGGATATTGAAAGATGTTTTGGTACGAGACGATCCTTTGGTTATTCCAGAAGGTTAGTTATAGGGGATTGGGTGTGCAGAAGAATTAAAAGGTTGTAGTAGTATATACTAACCCAACTTTCCACAATCTTTGTAGGAAAATACTATCTTGGTGATGCAGGTTTTATGTTAAAACGAAATATAATAACACCTTATCGCGGGGTGAGATACCATTTGAAAGAATATTCGCGAAGAGGGCCACAAAATGCAAAAGAATTGTTTAATCATCGACATTCATCACTTAGGAACGTAATTAAGAGAACCTTTGGGGTGCTTAAAAAAAGTTTTCCAATTATAGTAAGTGGGATTGAGCCACATTATGATGTGGATACTATGACAAAAAATGTTTTAGCTTGTTGTATTGTGCATAACTTTCTACGCGGGGTCGACAATGATGAGTCTCTGCTTGAAGAAGTAGATAATGAATTGTTAGAACAAGATGTCCAACCAAACACCACCCATGCTCATGAACATGATTATAGGCTAGGGTGTGATATTAGGGACACTATAACAAATGAAATGTGGCAAGATTATGTAAACAATTAATTTCATGAAATAATATATTTTCTACCATTTTTCAATGTTTGTCATCCTAACTTTATTTAAGTTAATTAGATGGATCGCGGGAAAAATGTTGCTTCAAATTCATCAGGTTCTTATCGAGAGTTCACCAAGTGGACGGCGGAGATGAACCTAATTTTGCTGAATGCAATGATTGACGAGGTACGAAAAGGGTGTAGAATTGATGGTAGTTGGACCACTCAAGGATACACTAACATAGTTATGGCTTTAAATGAGGCTGACTTATCGGGTCTTAAGAAAAATAATGTGAAGAACCGCCAGAAAAGCCTGAAGGACAGGTGGAGGGAAGTCCATGATTTGTTTGGTGGATTAAGTGGTTTCGCATGGAACCAGACCACCAAACATTTTGAAGCCGAGGACGAAGTTTGGAGTGAGCTGATTAAGGTACAATGATAAGTACTTTTTTATGTAACAATTACATTTCACTTCACATTTCGCATCAAATACTAATATGTGAAATGTATGTAGGCCAAACCATCTGCGACGAAATGGCGTGTCAATCCCATTTGCCATTATGACCTCATGGAGGAGTTGTGGTCTAATGATAGAGCCACGGGAAGTCGGGTCAGGACAGCCTGTGACATCAATTCACCTCCTCACATGAGCAATTTTAGTGCGAACCTTGGGGACAATAATATGGATTATATCCCCGAGCAACCCAACTATGAGGAGGAAGATGACTACGTCCCACGATCACCTGCTCCTCACTTCCAATCTAGTGACACTCCTTCAGACACGCCGTCAAACACTCCTTCTATGCCGTCAGCTGGCTCTGCGGGCACATCCTTATCTTGAGGATCAAAGAGAAAAGGCCTTACTATGGACGACATTGATGAATATTTTGCAATGTTGAATACTAATCTTCAACAATGTGTGGCATCAATGAAGGATGGAAATGAAAATGCCTCTCAATTGGTGGATATTGCTCGTGCACAGGCAACGACAGCTCAAGAAATAGCTGCCGAAATTAGACGACGAAACGACCTATATGCTGAGCATGTACACCACCATCGACGCCATGCCTCATACCAATACTCAGAGTCTGATATTTGGGCAATGCTCGTGGAACTTAACATTCAGGATGAACAGGTCATGGATCAATGCTACGAGTTTTTATGTGACCATCCTGGAAGAGTCAAGCAACTATTTGGGATGCCATATGAGCGTCGCATGACAAAGTTGTTTGCATTTATGACTAGGCGTTGATTTCATATCTCTGTGTCGGCGTTACCTTCGTGTCTTTTAATTACATGTTGTCCTTTTATTTCATTTAACTTATTTTGTAATTTGTTTATTATTGGACAACTAGGATAAGAACTTTTAATAGTATTGTATTTGCATTGGCCTTGTAATTTTATTTTGTGTGAACTTGTACTATTGTGTTTGATAAGACCTACCATTATGTTTATGATATTATGTTAACTTTTGTTTAGTTATTTATTGTAGTAATTGCATTAAACATGGCATCATCATCTCAGAAACGTAATAGAACCCGTAAGGGTAAAGCTCCGGCAGAAGATGTTTCCGTTCCTCCTCAGCCTGGAACGAGGATTGAACAAGTTCTTGATTATTCAAGATACTTTAGTACAAGACGTCAAATGCTGTTTTTTGAAAAAAAAAAATCACGCAAGACCAGTATTACCACCAAAAGTTATGCATACTCCATTTTTTGCTGCTACAGGATTTGAATTCCAAAATTTTCTGAATTGGCAAGGTTTACAACCTTTCCTTTGAATTAATCTTCCGTATTATGAGGACTTGGTAAGAGTATTTTATACAAATGCAAAGATCACACTTGTTGGTCACCTTGCCATTGAGATTTGCGGAAGGATGATACACATTAAAGAAATGGATTGGATGACCATTGCTCATCTCAGGTATGACGGTCTTAAGTTAACCCCTGGGACGATCCCTGAGGAGCTTAATTTTGATCGAGCACTGACATTATCGTCCATGATCCGCGAAGATGTTGAAGGTGAAAATGTCAGAAATGTCGGTAGTCTGAAAATGAATGACCGACTATTGCATTACACATGGGTGCATATCTTATGCCCTCGTGGAAGCAACTATGCACAACTACTGAATGAATATATTCTGATGTTGTGGTTAATAAAAAATAATGTACTGATTAATTGGCCTCACTACATCATGCAACACATTATCAAATGTCGGGATAACAACATGTCTCTCCTGTATGCAAATTTGATAACGAGGATCTTGCAGGTGTATGGCTTCGACTTGACGAATGAACAACAAATAATGCTAGGATGGAATAATTACTTTGGGAAAAAGAGTATGACAAAATTGAATATATTCTAGGTCAATGGCGCATGACAACTTGGTAGGCCTCAACAGTCAAACGAAGAAGATGATGAAGAGGATCAATTGCCATAACATCTTTAAGGTGCTCAACCTCAACCAGCAATCCTCAGTCGAACTGAAATGTTAACCCAAATTTGGACGGGGATGCAAGACATGAGAGAAAGCATGAGGAACGTTAACATTCATTTTGACAGGCTTGACGAAAGGATGGAGCGAAATGATCAAAGGATGGACAGATTGGAGGATACTTTGAATCAGATTCATCGTCAACAAGGCCATTGATTGTCTATTTGCATTATGTTATTGTCTTTTATTTTATTTCTATTTTTCGGGTTGAACATTATTATTTCTATTTTTGTTGTTTTTGTTATATTTCACCTTGAACATTGAGAAATTCATATTTAACATTAAGCTTCTTTTTATTTTAAATGCAAGTTCTTTAAGAGTTGAATTCTATTATGATTAAAGTAAATCTTTCGGGTCCATTATCTAAATTGGAAAATTAATAACATTCATTACGTAGCCTTCAATGTTTGCGCATGACATGACATCATCCTCTAGTTGCACTAGTTGTGGTGCAAAATCACGTGGTACTTTTACCCATGTTGCTGGGAGCACAAGTGTGTTCGTTGCTTCTATTTGTGATTGTGGACACTTTGCTATTTTGAGAACAACAACAACTGAAAAAATGCTGGAAAACGATTTTGGGGTTGTCCCAAGTACAAGGTAAATTTAATTCAATTCAGTTTCATGCAAACTTAACTTTGGTTATTTAAATTTTTTCATTGTTGAATTTTATTCTTTTCTCAAAACAGATTACAAGTGGCATTGTTCTAGACTGTAATTTTTCAAATGGTACAATGAAGACGTTGTCGATGACAAAGATGCAATCATTATCAGACAACGAAATAATATATGCCTTTTAGAAACACGTTTGAAGGTTTCCACAAGAAGGGTTAAAATGTTATTACTGGGATGTCATTTTTTTTTTCTACTTAACATTATTATGTTTTTAAGTTTTCTGTAATTTCAAATTAACATATATTTATCTCTCTCTACATCAAATGTAATGACTTTATATATTTTTGCAACTAATTAATGTTCATAACATCTTTTCTTAAATTATATTCATGTTATTATTAATAGTAATAAAATCATAATTAATAATAATTATATATTTATATAACATAACATTTATTAAATAACCATTAATAATATTAAAATTATCTACAAACAAAAATTTTACTAATACAAAAATTTTCAATTAATAAAATTATAAATAAAGAATTCATGTTTCATTTCTATATTCTATTTTTTTAATTCATTTCAATTTTATATTATTTTTTAAGTTATAATTGAAACTTACAATTATTTTAATTATGAAAATTATGTACAAAAGTAATAATCATTTCTTTATTATTTTTTTACACATGGACAAAAGTATACTATAATAATAATATAATAGAAATTAAATAATATAGTACTAATTATTTTAATTAACTTAAATATCCTTTAAACTAATTAATATTTCATTTTTCTATTTATTTATATACAAGGGTAAATTTGTAATCTTACAATTTACACTATTCAAAATATATTAAAATACTCTCACAACTATCACATCATTCACACTTTTCAATAAACTTTTTTCACACATCCACTCTAACATCTCTCAATCCAAACACCATCAACTTTCTCCACACTTCCACTCACCCACACCCTCAACTTTCCACTCACCCACAACCTCTAATCCAAACAATTAGGGTGTGTTTGCTTTTGGGGATGATGGAGGTTGAGGATGAGGGTGAATGGGTGTCACCCTTGTTTGTTTCTATGAGAGGGAGAGGTTGAGGGTAAGAATGAGTGAAAAGTTGAGGGTATTTAGAATCTTCTCATAATTGAAGAGAAAGGAGAGTGGAATGAGGTGAAAAGACCATGGTGTCCTTCATACAATAATATTAATAATGGAAATTATTATTATTATTAATTTTGTGTGTGTATATATATACCTAACATAATATAATTTAAAGAATCATAAATAATATTAAAATTATCTAAATAAAATAACTTACGTAACAAAATTAATAAAATGAAAAATAATAAAATTATACTTACATTTAAAATTATATTTAATTATTTCTTTGAATTTTACATTTTTTTTCTTTTATTTATAAATAAAACTTTAAAACTTTAAATTATTTTAATTAACTATGCACAAAATTAATAATTATTTATTATTTTTTTATATATAAGGATAAATTCGTAATCTTACAATTTACACTATTCAAAATAATTTAAAATACTCTTACAACCATCACATCACTCACATATCTTAATAAATTTTTTTCACGCATCCATTCTAACATATCCTAATTCAAACACACTAACTTTTTTCACTTTTTTTCTCACACTCTCACTCTCCCACACCCTTAACTTTCCACTCCCCAATCCAAACAAAGCCTTAGACTTGGTGATGTTTGTCTTAAAATGGATGATTTAGTTGAGAAAAAAGAGAGAAGGAAAGAAGGAACGAAGACAGCAATCAAAACACCAGTCCAAAATTACAAAATCCAAAATTTTATCATCTTCAAAATCGACATTTCAACCTAAAATCTAGTAGCATGTTCGGTTGTATATGACAAAATTGAAGAGAAAACCTTGTTAGAATAATTTAAAACTGAAGGAACCAAGTATAAAACATTGTTGATAGATCAAAATCGCAAAATAGTCAAAACAGAAGAATGAATTAAATAATAAAGTCAAATAATCACCATTGATGTTAGGTTAATTTGTTAATTATCTATAACATAGTAATATCTTGTGGTTAGATCGAACAACATACCAAATGGTTATAGTGTGAACGTGAAGTTTAAGTGATGACCCTCTTGTGGTAATGGTATCTTGAAGACAGTTTTGAACCATGTTTCTGAACTCTTAAACTTAAATTATGTTACGGGCACAAAGGGCAGCAAAGGAAAAAGAACTAAAGAGCAGGGGTTTTTGGTAAATGGCCAGACAGTTAGAAAAAGTTTACACATGGATGAGGGCACGCACACTGAGGGCATCAGAAGAAGCAGCAGAATACGTACAACCAATAAGAGGCTCACAGGGTATGACCTAAGGGGCAGGCATGATTTGGGTATGACCTCTTTATGATATTCTTCTTCTTCCTCTGAATCCTTCTTCCTGTAATCCCCTTTGAATATTCCTCTTCTGCCTGCAGGTTGACTCTATAGCAGTCATACAGCCACCATTCTATCCACCCTTTCACGGGCACTGTTAATACCTTTTATTATTGTCTAATTCTGAGAGTTTTATTCGCTAGATGTGTGGTTAGTTGAGAACCATACTTAATATATATATCTTCACACCATTACATAGGTGCTTTCATTGAGCCACCATGGCTGATAACACAAGAATGGCCACCATGGCAGCGGAGATACGAGCTCACGACGCTGAACTAAAACGCATAATGGATCTCTTGGAGTTACGTGACCAAGAACAACGTGTGCACACTGCACAAGTAGAGGCGGCAGCAAACGCGCGCATGGAGCGTATTCAATCAATGGTGGAATCACTGCTTCAAAACCAAGCCCAGCTTCATGGTGGATCTAGCATGAACTCTACGCAAACCCACACAGTTCAGCCTAGGCAAGCATTTCAAATTAGGAATGTGAAATTAGATTTTCCTAAATTTAATGGCTCGGATGTGATGGCTTGGATTTTCAAGGCTGAACAATTTTTTGACTATTATGGAACTGCTGATGAGGATAGATTAACTATTGCTGCAATTCATATGGAAGAAGATGTCGTCCCCTGGTTCCAAATGATTCAAAGAACCAACCCATTTATGTCATGGACTGCTCTCACCACAGCCTTGGAAACTGAATTTGGCCCTTCACCATTTGATTGTCCACAAGCAGCTTTGTTTAAACTCCAACAAAAAGGATCGGTTTCTGAATATTATCTCCAATTTATGTCCTTAGCTAACCGTTCCGGTAGCTTACCTCAAGAAGCATTGCTGAATTGTTTTGTTAGTGGATTGCATACGGAGTTACAAAGAGATGTGATTGCCCAATCCCCACCTTCCTTATTGAGAGTTGTGGCGTTTGCTAAGCTTTATGAAGACAGATATAACACTAATACCAAGCCTCACTCATCTACTACCATCGCCAGAATTTTCAACCCCAAACCCACCTACTATAACACCCATCATTCTTGCCCTGCACCCTCTAAAAGTCCTCTACCCCCATTACTTCCCACACCATCTACCAAACCAATATACAATCCCAACCAAATAAAAAAACTCACTACTGCAGAGATGCAACTTAGAAGAGAAAAGGGCCAATGCTATACATGTGATGAAAAATTCTCATTCAACCATAAATGTCCCAACCGACATTTGATGATTTTGCAAGCTGATGAGGAAGACAGTGAAACAGACATAGTACTGCAACCACCAGAACCCCTAGACATTGAAGATTCATCAAATGAACTCCCTGTTGAAGACCTCCACTTATCGTTGGATGCTTTTGAAGATGTTAGACATGCCCGAACTATCCGATTTGCAGCAGATCTGCACGGTATGGCCGTTCAAGTTATGATAGATGGAGGTAGCAGCGACAACTTTCTTCAACCACGATTGGCTAAGTTCCTGAAGCTTGAAGTGGAACAAAGTCCAAAATTAAGAGTAATGGTGGGAAATGGAAACAGATTGGAAACTGAAGGCTACATTCGAAACATCTCTGTCAATATGCAGGGGGCACAAATTGATCTTCCTGTCTTTTTACTACCTGTTTCTGGGGCTGATTTGATTATTGGTACCAATTGGCTTTCAACTATAGGCCCTCACATCCATGATTATAGGGATCTCAACATCCAATTCCATTATAAAGGACAACAGGTTACTCTACAGGGGGACAAGTACAACCAGATAAACCTTGAAGCTGCTCAATACCATCATATCAGAAGGCTTTATAGCATGGATGCCATTCATGAGTGCTACGCCATTCAGGTTGCAACAGCAGTAGATAACAACAAATGGCAGCTGCCAGACCAAATGGAGCCTGCACTTGTAACCTTATTGCACACTTATAGACAAGTGTTTGATGTTCCCATTGGTTTACCCCCTCCCAGACTGCATGACCACTCTATTCCCTTATTGGAAGGATCCAACCCAGTCAAGGTTAAGCCTTACCGGTATCCTCACAGCCAAAAAGCTCAAATAGAGCAAATGATTCAAGAGATGTTGAATGCAGGGCTAATCCAGCCAAGCACGAGTCCATTTTCATCACCAATCATTCTTGTGAAGAAAAAGGATGGAACATGGCGATTTTGTACGGATTATAGGGCTCTTAATGCTATCACCATCAATGATAGCTTTCCCATCCCAACAGTCGATGAGTTAATTGATGAACTACATGGAGCCACTCATTTCTCTAAACTTGACCTGAGGTCCGGATATCATCAGATATTGGTGAAACCTGAAGACAGGTATAAAACAGCATTTCGGACTCATCAAGGCCATTATGAATGGCTAGTCATGCCATTTGGCCTCACTAATGCCCCTGCTACTTTCCAGAGTCTAATGAATCACATTTTTCAAGGGTGGCTGAGAAAATTTGTGTTAGTATTCTTTGATGACATATTGGTTTATAGTCCCGATTGGTCTTCTCACTTACAACATCTAGAGACTGTTTTGCAAGTTTTACAGAAGGAACATCTCTTTGCCAAGCTGTCCAAATGTTCTTTTGGTGCCACCAACATTGACTACCTTGGTCACACTATATCCAATGCGGGTATTGCAATGGAGGAAGATAAAATCCGTGCTGTGAAGGATTGGCCAAAACCAACATCTCTCAAGTTATTGAGAGGCTTCTTAGGCCTCACAGGCTACTATAGACGGTTTATCAGGAATTACGCCTCTTTGGCAACCCCGCTAACAGATATGCTCAAGAAAGATAATTTTAAGTGGACCACGACAGCAGAGGATGCTTTTGTGAAACTAAAAAAAGCTCTTACCTCGTCACCGATATTAGCACTACCCAACTTTACTCAACCTTTCACTCTTGAAACAGATGCATCAGGGATAGGAATTGGAGCTGTCTTACTGCAGCAAGCTCATCCTGTGGCTTATTATTCTAAGAAATTATCTGCACGACAACAGAAGCAATCTGCTTATGCTAGGGAGTTATACGCCATCACTCAAGCAATTGCCAAATTTAGGCACTACTTGCTAGGCCATAAGTTCACCATCAAAACAGATCAGAAAAGCTTGAAAGAACTCCTTGATCAATCCCTGCACACCCCAGAACAAAAATTTCTTGGATATGATTTCACAATTCAATATAAGCCTGGAAAAGAAAATGTGGTAGCTGATGCATTGTCCAGATGCATGTCCATGGCTATATCTGAACCTGTCAACCAATGGCTACAAGACATACAAGCAAAGATAAAGGAGGACCCTGAGTTACAAATCATAATGGCCAAACTCGAATCGGAACCAGAAACAGTAAAGCACTTTGCTGTTCACAATGGCATTCTGTTCTGGAAAAAGCGAACAGTTCTTCCTAATGATGAGGAATTAAAACAGAAAATTATGACAGAATTTCATAATAGCTTAGTGGGAAGCCATGCTGGTAGAGCCAAGACAATTGCTAGAATATGTTCTCAGTTCTATTGGGTGAATATGCATCACGATATCCGAATGTTCGTACAGAACTGTAAGATATGTCAACAAACCAAAACTGAAACAGCTTTTCCTGCCGGATTTTTACAACCTCTCCCTATTCCTATCCAAGTATGGGATGATATAGCTATGGATTTCATCATAGGTCTTCCTCCTTCACAAGGTTTTACTGCAATTATGGTCATTGTGGATAGGTTATCCAAATTTGGTCACTTCATTCCAATGAGGTCTGATTTTAACAGCAAACAAGTGGCTGGTGCATTTATCAACAATGTGGTGAAATTGCATGGCATTCCAAAGTCCATAGTGTCCGACCAAGATAAGGTTTTTATAAGCTCTTTCTGGAAACAACTCTAGAAATTACAGGGTACTACTTTGGCTATGAGCTCGGCTTATCATCCCCAAACAGATGGCCAAACTGAGGTGCTGAACAAAACCTTAGAAATGTACCTTAGGTGTTTTTCCTTCAACAATCCTAGCCAATGGTCTAAGCTGCTTCCTTGGGCTCAATATTGGTATAATACCAGTCACCACAGCAGCATTGGCATGCCTCCTTATAAAGCACTTTATGGACGGAATCCACCTACACTGATTAAATACCAGTTGGATGAGCATGATTCACCTACTGTCCAAGCTAATCTATTGCAGGGAGACAAGATAATAGAACAAGTGAAGCTTAGCTTATTCAGAGCTCAGAATTATATGAAACAATATGCTGACAAGAAAAGAAGATCAGTTGACTTTCAAGTGGGAGATTTAGTCCTGGTTAAGCTCCAACCATACAAGCAGCAAATAGTGGCTAAGAGACTTAATCAGAAACTGGGATTGAAATACTTTGGGCCATTTCCAATACTAGCTAAGGTTGGTGCAGTCCCCTATAGGCTACAACTACCTGATGAAGCTAAGATTCACTCAGTTTTCCATGCCTCTATGCTAAAAAAATTTAGAGGACAGCATACCGATCCTTACATTCCTATCCAAAACGGGAATCTGACTCAAGGACCAGTATTGCTACCATGGAAGGTATTAGCATCAAGAACCTTGTTGAGAGGACAATTGAAGATTCCTCAAGTGCTAATCCATTGGCAACACACTCCTACTCATGCTGCTACTTGGGAAGATGTCTCAAACATAGAAGAAGCCTTTCCATCATTCAACCTTGAGGACAAGGTTGCTTCCAATGGGGAGGGTATTGTTACGGGCACAAAGGGCAGCAAAGGAAAAAGAACTAAAGAGCAGGGGTTTTTGGTAAATGGCCAGACAGTTAGAAAAAGTTTACACATGGATGAGGGCACGCACACTGAGGGCATCAGAAGAAGCAGCAGAATACGTACAACCTATAAGAGGCTCACAGAGTATGACCTAAGGGGCAGGCATGATTTGGGTATGACCTCTTTCTGATATTCTTCTTCTTCCTCTGAATCCTTCTTCCTGTAATCCCCTTTGAATATTCCTCTTCTGCCTGCAGGTTGACTCTATAGTAGTCATACAACCACCATTCTATCCACCCTTTCACGGGCACTATTAATACCTTTTATTATTGTCTAATTCCGAGAGTTTTATTCGCTTGATGTGTGGTTAGTTGAGAACCATACTTAATATATATATCTTCACACCATTACAAATTATCAAGGTGAAAGGTAGAATTTAATCATTTATTCAAACTATCATTAAAATAGACTGCAGAGTCTATACTACTGATTATAAAGATTATAGGGAAGGGATAAATTTAGAGTCAGAAAGAACTAAACAATAGAAAAAGTCAGGCAGAATATGAATGAAAAGTGACCAATGAATTTCATGTAAAAATAAATTTCTTTATATATTTATAATACAAATAAATCCATTGTCAAATCAATAACTGATTTTTGACAGGAAATAACCAAGAAAAAGAAATAACAACTCAATTTTAAGAGCTATAGCTACAAATATAACGAGGGCTAGCTCATGCCCTTTTGTTTAATCATCATTGCATTTCCATTTAGAAGTTGGAACACAAGTTAGATAGTGACACCAATGGCAGTGATCATATCCACTCTCACCCCGAAATAGCATCACCAGAGCAATAGATAACCTATCATTCAACAAATAAATTCAAAGATTAGAGAACATCTACATTGCTGTGATAACAATAGAAATGCGTTTGAGACAGACTAAAATACTCTAAGCATAGCAAATGACAGAATCAGTATTGGTTGATGTGGAGTGGATTGTGCAAACAATAACCAGTTTTCCATTTCCTAACAGGCCACAAGAACAGACATCTCTAAAGATCAAATTAAGATTTAGTTAATGGAATTTTCATGTGGCAAAATAATAATTTCTTCTCATATACCAAAAACAGCTGAATTATGATTCATAACAGTAATATTTTATTTGAGTTATGAGGATTTAAGAAAGAACCTCACCCAACAATCAATAAAATAAGAGAGACAATCCATAGAACATATTGGAAAGCCTTATATTTTGACTTGAGGCGAACACCGGCTGGGAGGCGCCGCTGTTCTAACCACCCAAATTGAGGGCGGAGCAGCAAAACAAAACCAAGGAGAAATCCAGTGAGGAATCCCCCAATATGAGCAAAGTTATCAACGTGGGGCAACATTCCAATGGCAAGATTGATGACAATAATGGCCACCAGTGTGAACAGAGCAGCTGCCTGCAAAATGCAGAGAGAGGGTTAGGAACTTTGAAATGTCCTGTTAAATATACTATCCAGGTATTTCCCGTATGTGCAAGTCAATAAGCCTAACTGATGGAAAGAAAAATAAAATGCTCAGAAGACCATAACTAAAAGGGATATTCATGAATTCAGATTTAAAGAGGGTGCAAAAAATTAACCTATCATGATTCATGATGATGAATACAGGAAGTTGTCAAAATCTTTCCATAACAAGCGTACTGAACAAAAAAATAGGATTGAAACTGATGACTCTAATACTCACCTTATTGGTATAAATACTCCAGTTTGTGATAAGTTCTGAAAGCATTGCTCCAAGAAGTCCAAAAAGAGCACCAGAAGCACCAACAGATATGTTGTTTCTAATGAATAGAGAAGATACGACACTCCCGCCGAATCCAGACAATAAGTAAATGATTCCTATCCTCACTGCCAACATTTTCACAAATGTGAGGCCATAACCATTCCAAGGTAAAATTTGAAGAACACAGAAGAAGATGAACACTGGCCATTTCTAAAGGTATAAAACTGCTACTTTGTATGTGTTTGTTCAAAATTGTGAATAATTCATACTCATAACCTGGAAAAAAAAACATACCAAACCCAAATTGTTGTTCAAGGCGAATGCCAATGAAGACCAGACTCAACATGTTTGCCGCCAAATGAACAATTCCTGCGTGCAACCAAATGCAAGTGAAAAGCCTCCATCCTTCATGTTGATTCACAACGTCATTCCACTGAAGTGCTCCCATCTTAGTTAAGCTTAAAAAATGAACCAAAAATTAAATCAGTAAATCTTCATCATATCTCTATACCACCATACTTGCCAAGAGTTGGGGCAAAAAACTTCAACTTAAACAAATGAAAAAACCAGTGGTCATGGCCAAAAAATAGACGTCATTGCTTCATTAACACCAAAGACAAAATTAATTACCACCTTTAATTCGAGCAAAAAAGTAGAAGGATAAGGGTGATTTAGATTACCACTAGCAAAGCAACCATCCAGAAAAGTAAAAAATAAGAAATAAAAATTTGTGATTCTTCAGTGTTTTTTTTTTCAAAATTGGTCTTAATGTTTGTCCTACTATTTCAGATAATGCATGAATTTCGTCCCTCGCCCTAATATCTAGATTTCGAAGAGTAAAAAAATCACTAATTATAAAGGAATACAATGCTTACACCTATAACAAGAACAAAGATCAATTTTGAGAGAAAAACAAAGAGGACCCAAAACGCATTCAACCTATCTGAATTTCCTTTATCAAAATGAAAATTTGACTTCTGTAAGACCAAAATTGACCACGAAGACAACAGTTCGAAGTTCATGCCAGCGGAATCAAACCCAAAGCCAACAATACAAGTAGATCACAAAAACCCCACACCCAATTCATGAAAGCAAGCAAATTTCAGCACCCAACAAACCGAAACGAATTCAACATCAACAAGCAAAAATAAAGCTAAACCAACGAAAAAAAAAATGGATGATTGATCTCTTACGTAGATGAAGAAGGGCCAAACAAGGGATTCTCCCTGAGGGGCTGGAAGGAGAAGCGACCCAGAAACGTGGCGACACAGTCCCCTTCAAAGTCGAGATTTTTCCTGGGACAATCGTTGACATACATGGCCACAACGAAGACAACAACGTTAACCGCCACAAAAAGCGGCACGAGCCAGGATGTCCAGTGAACTTCGGGATCGAAAACATAGTTAGTGGGAGCAGCTGAATAGTTGGTGGCGTTCTTGCTGCCACCTCCACCACCCTCTAGATCTCTCCTCGCAGACGACATCGTTTTGGTCTCCAATTCTTGACTGAGGAAATGACGCGTTTATGTTGAAACTCTGAAATTCTGAATGTTTCTACGGCAAGTCTTTGGGTGCAGAGAAGCTTTAAATTTGAGAGTGAGAAGAAAAGAGAAAGGAAAGTGAGTGGAAGGGACGCATCAACCATTAGTGGAAATATATACGTTTCATCTCAGATTCCCAACTAACACATTCTTCTTCATTTCTCTTCAAATCTTCTTCTCTACTGTAACTTGTAACATACTATACTTATACACTTTGAAGGGTTTCTTATGTAAATAGAAAAACATTAACAAAGTAGAACATTAATAGTACAACTTTTAAGAATATTCTATTAGAATCAAAATATTTAAGATATTGTTTCTTCCGAATTTTGTTTATGAAGTATAAAAACTTTCAACCGCTATGGTGATAAATGTATATAAATAATTCTGTTTTTGACGGGTATTATCCTACAAGAGTTTTATACATACCAAAATATAATCAATTTTTTAAAAGTAATTAAGTTAATGGATGTGTCAATTAAGTTATTAATATATTTATAATAATCTAAATTTTCCATTATTATACATGTTTTTTTTATAAATTTTTTTTAATTTATCTTTATTTAATATATTTCATCTTATTAGTACAATGGACTTTTTATCATGAATTATTTAAAAATAAAATTATTTTTTAATTTTTTTAAATTATTTTTTAATTTTTTAAATTAATGTTATGTGATGCAAACTAGTTTCTCACTTTTCTCATATTTTCTTTAACATTTATTTTCAATAACTTTCTCCATTCCATTTCAAACAATTTTATTCTTCAGTAAAATCATCATTTTTTTATCTACTTTAACGTGAAAATCATCGTTTTCTACTATTCTAAAACCACAAAGGAAAGAAAAGAAAAAATTTGAAGAAGAGAAACTTAAACCATAGAAGAAAAAAAGGTTGATTAATCAAATTATCATTTTTTTACATGTTATTTTTTGTTTTTCAATTTCGACCCATCCAAAATTATTTTTATATATATGTATGTTAAATTTCTATTATCATAAAAGTTGAATAGAAGAAAGAAAATATCGATACACTAGTATTTATAATATTAATGGATATGCATATTTAGTTGATATCATGTAGTATTTGAATTTATGGAAAAAAAAATGTATTTAAAAGATGTGCCTATGTTTTAATAAGATTGATTTGTGAAGTTAATTGGTTGGCGTGGTTGGAGAAGACTTATGCTAATATTAGAATACAAGATAGAATTGTGACTTTAGAAAACAAATTTATTCTTAGTTAACAAGGTGATTAGATTGGGAAAGAGTGTTTCAATTAGGACGGAGATATAAAAGTATTTGAGAGAAAAATATATAAAAAGAAAAATGGTTTGGATTTGAGAATGTTATAATAAAGTTGTGAGGATATTAGTTAATGAAGTTTATGAATGATAGGATTTTGTGAGAAATTTTTTAATTATTTTTAAAAAAATTAAAATAATGACTTTAATAAATTTATTATTATTTTTGAAAAAATTAAATAATGAAATATAAATATTTTTATATAAATTTTAAGTTAATTAAAATTTTATAAATTATTTTTTTACTGTTAAATAATTATTTCCTTTGATGTTTGTTGTTGTCGATTTAAGAACCTACATTGATAAAATATAAATCATATAAAATATTCTCAAAATGAAACTTATCAATTTTTCTTTTTAATTAAAAGTAAAATTTTCATATTCATATTGTATAAACAAATTTAGAAATACAATAAATTTTAATACATTAAAATAAAGTTAATCAATAAAATATATATGTAACAAATATTACACAAATTACGCTACAATCCATAATATAAATAAAAAATAATATTAATATAATATTCTTAAGATAATAACAATTATAAATCAAGTATCGCATTTAAAAAAATACAAATATTTTAATATTATGAATATATAAAATTATTAAAAATATAAATATAAAATAATATTTAAATATTTATAATTATATAAAATTTAATTTTTATATTAAATTTAATAATTTTTATATTAATTTTTTTATAAATAATAATATTATTATATAAATTTATTTTTATTGTGATTAATTATATTATATTTATTATTAATATTAATTATTTTTATTAATATTAATAATATTATTAAATATTTTTATTATATAAATTTATTTAATATTATTTTATTTATATCATATAATCAATTTATGTATATATAATTGATTATATTTTATATATAATAATAATAATAATAATAATTAATAATTTAATATATTTTATTTTATAATTGTTCTATTATTATTATGTATGATTCTTATGTAAATTTATTTTTATTATTATCATTAATATGTATTTATAAATCATTATAGCCAGTAACAAATAATTTGGACCAAAAAAAAATGTATATATTTGCAATTTTTATACTGTGTTATAAGGCAGGAATGAAAATATAATAATTTAAAAGTTTTCCTTTTGTTTCGTCTTAGTTTAGTTTAGGAGCAACATTTGGATCAACTCATTCACTTTGCTTTCCTAACTTATCATTGCTAATCAGTTAAAACAAAAATTAATAATTTGTGATTTTCTATGCATGTAAACAGAGTATTGCTGGATTCATAAATGAAAAATAGAAATGTTATTAAAAAGAATTGACTTTTCAGATTATAAAATACCATCATTAATTATTTTTTTTATCTTTTACAAATTATTACACTGTTATATAATTACAAAAAAAAAATCAATACACTTCCAAAAGTATTATAATAGACAACACAGCAGACTTAAATGCTATTAATTGAGACAAATAAAACTTATACCTAATTAAATGATTTTAGAAAAAAAAACGGATTGCTTTTAAAGAAGACGAGCATAACGAATGAACCATCATTATTTTTTATTCTAGGGAAAATTAATCATTAAATTAACAACATAGAATAAACATTTATGATTTTATTGAAAATGAATTAAAATAGTCGGTGATGTATTTGTAGAAGACTTTTTTTTATAAGTATAATTTATAATGTGAATATTTCTTGATTAATTTAAAATAAAAATAGAGGGATAATTTTATTAAGTTAGCATTCCGATTAATTTTTGTTTTATTTTTAATGATAAAAAATAAATTCACAGGTAAACAATCTTTAAATAAATATTTTGCGTGTGGTGGTGTCGAACTCTTAGAATGCTTGAAGCGACGCGAAAGGTCCGATTAGTCCTTGTCTTTGTCGGGTGAAGATGTCACGTGACCAACACGTGGGTTTGAAAACCAGATCCAGTTTTATGACGTGTCAATTTTTAATTGGGTGTATGCATACGTAACAAAAACAGTGGATTGTCGCCGCGGCACGCGGTATTTCACACGGTGGGGTTGGTATAGTTTCAGGTAAAGAGTTTTTTTATTAATTAAATTTTTTTGCTTATATTTTACAAAATCTACAACTTTAGTCTTTAAATTTTTAATTGTAATTTTAATTTTAATTTTAAATTTTTTACTATTATTTCTGTGATTTTTTTTTTTATAAATTTCATTTCTTAACTTTTAGTAAATTTGTTTAATTTTGAATTTAATACTGCTAACATCTTATTATTTTGGACATGAGAGTTGGAAAAAGAAATGTATGATATTTGTGATTTTCTAAATTTTTTTACAAGATTAAAACATTTGTAAAAACTTGTAAAATTTTATTTTACTGTGATTCAAAAATATATCTAAAATTGATTCAATTCCTTATATAACACTGTTTATATTTTTATTTTTCCATCTAGTACTCTTTTATTTTTATTTCCTTATTTAGTACTATTTTGTTTTTAATTCTCTATTTAGCACCATTTTAAAAGTAAAAAAATAAAAAAAAATTAATAAATTTAAAGAATTTGATAATTTTAATTTTAATTTTAAATACATTAAAAATAAATATTTTTAATGTTTAAAATAGTTAGAAATATAATTAATGAATAAAGAAATAAGTTTTTACAAAATAAAAATAAAAAAATAATAAATTAAAAATGTTTAGTTTAATTTTTTTTAAGAATGAAAAAAATTAAAAATTAAACCCTACAATAAAATTATATTATCATCATTATCTTTTTAGTTTTAAATTGGCTTCATTACTAATTGAAATCTTTGATCAATCTTCTAAAAAAAATACATGTAGGAGATAATCTCAATCTTTACTAAATAATTCACAAATAAATTGATTTGTATACTTACACATTATCTTATTAACACTAGTTGATTTATTTGACTATTTTACATCATTATCACAAAAAATGGTGGTTCAATGGATTCATCATATTTTAGTGATTTTATGTTCTATTGATAATGGATGCTTATTGAGAGTACATCCTATTATGAGTACATCTTATCTGAGAACAAAGTGTGAGATATTATTAATTGATACTAACTTGACCAGTATCTCAAAACAAATGTGGGTTCTCATTAATGGATTGATGATGCCTTGTTGCAATATCCCACTATCTTAATAGAAATGTAAGATCTCATTGTTGATAATGACTTGTCGCAATATCTCAATAGAAATGTGAGCTCTCATCAATTGATAATGACTTATCAAGTCTCCTTACAAATGTGAACTCTCATTAATGAATAATGACTTATTGTCTATCTTAGTATAAATATGAGCTCTTGTTAAGTGATAATGACTTCTAAGGTATTTGAGTACATATATGATTTCTCATTAATTGATAATGACTTATCGAGTTTCCCATTACAAATGTGAACTCTCATTAATTCATAATGATTTGTTGGGTATCTGAATACAAATGTGGACACTTATTGAGTAATAATGACTTATTGAGTATCTTAGTACAAATATGAGCTCTCGTTAAGTGATAATGACTTCTAAGGTACTTTGAGTACAAATATGATTTATCATTAATTGATAATGACTTTTCGAGTTTCTCATTACAAATGTGAACTCTCATTAATTAACAATGATTTGTTGAGTATTTGAGTACAAATGTGGACACTTATTGAGTAATAATGACTTCTAGGGTATTTAAGTACAAATATGAATTCTCATTAATTGATAAATGACTTGTGGGGTATCTTAGTACATACTTGAACTCTCATTACTTAACAATAACTTGTCAGTTGTTTCAATGTAAATATGGACTCTAATTAAGTGATAAATGGTATTTGAGTACAAATATAGATTCTCGTTAAAAAAAACTATTTTATAAATTTTTATTAATAATAGAAACTACTCTAAATATCAATAGTTTTTATTTTATTTTATAAAATAGTCTCTAGTTTGATCAAATAATAATTAATTGTTTTTCTCTAAATTTAGTTACTGTTTAATGATTTTCTTGCAGTGTTAAATGATAATAACTTGTCGGATATCTTAGTCAAATGTGAATTCTCAATATCTAATTAGATGACTTGGGTATCTTAATATGTGTACTCTCATTAATAAATTAATTATAATTTATAGATTTTTATTGGAATTATTAAATAAGTTATATGATATGTCATAAAGTCACACCAACTTTACATTTTGATTTTAAAAAAGTAAATATAAACATTTAAAAAACATAAAATACTAAAATGAACATTTTGAAAAACATAACAAAAATATTAAAATGGATATTTTTTAAACATGAAATTCCAAATTTAGATTTTAAAAATCTCTCATTGAATGTTAGTCAATTTTATTAATCTATTTAACATTTTAGTTAAAATGTCATCAACATGACTTTTTTAAAAACATAAAATATAAGATTAAGACTAAATGTAACAAAATAAAAAGATATAAGGATTAAAAAAACGTTAACCAAAGTAAATATTATAAGTAATATAATATTTTAAATTCTTTGTTTATTTTTAAATTTTATGTATCTTTATTTTAAAAAAAATATTGTATAAATTAAGAAAAAAAATTATTTGTATAATATTTTTAACTTAGATTAACATAATGACTAGATTTGATTTTTAAAGTTGTATGTCTCTCAAGATAAAATAATCTCCTTTAAATTTTAACTAAAAAATACACTATAATTTAAAAATGTAGTGATGAGATCAAATGACTGTACCTTAGTACTATATTCAACTGTATTATTGTTTAAATGTCATTATAATAAATCTCACAATTAGTGCCATATAAAAAGTGTCACAAATATTATATATGAGGGTATATCACTTTTACTAATATATATATCCACATACGATATTGGTATAAATTTTGAATAGCATTTAACAACATTTAGTGCGTGTCACTATATTTTACACTAACAATTTTTTTTCAATTGTGAGAATAAATTTGTCACACTTATAATGTGCTAGTATAATTTAAATAATATTACTATAACCTATATTTAAAATATTTAATAATATAATAATGACGGTATATTATTAAACTTGTTACTACAGTTGAAGAAGCTCTTGCATTAAAATATGACCATCATAACTTTTGAAACTAAATATTTGTTAATTCACCTCTACACACCTTGAAATATTATAGATATATTTATTTGAAACATTTATTATTTTGAATTTTTTTCTCTTTCAATGTCATTTGATAACAAGTTCTTGAAAATATTTTTTACTACATATTAGGATGCAATTAAGTTCTTAAGTTCATGTCCACAAGGTCATAACATGCCTTATCTTTTGATTTAAATTCTAACTGTATTAATGTTCCAACAATGTTATCACCAACATTGTTTCAATGTGGATTAAGCCAATTTGAAGATGATGTTTTCTTTTTCCATGGTGATCTATCCCTTTTTCATTCTCAAAAGAATTTTCAAGATCTTTAAATTGTTTTAAGATTATGGTTTCAACAAATGGCCTAGGTGGATCTTTAAACTCTAAACTTCCACCAAAATTCTGTTTTTTTGTATATGCATTTATGATTTGACTTTAACAAAATGTTCCATTATAACGTAACCACTTGGAGGTAGTTTTAAAGCCACAACATGGACAAACATATTGACAACATGAACATGCATGAATTGCTTTCATAGCCAAAACTATTATCTTTTTGTCATAAAATAACTTAAAGCAAAGTAGACTTTAAGAATGTTTTTTTATTCTCTTTTCGTGTTTTTGAACTTGACCAAATTAGATAAATTTATTCCTTTATCTTAAATACTAAACGAACTATTGAGATGAATGCACTCTTAAATATTAGCTATCTTTGTAGAGAATTTGTGAAAGATGTGCCTTTAAGTCTATCTCTATGAAACTAGTAGTTAGTGTACCAGAAATATATGATATTTTTTATTTTTTATAATTTTTTTTACAAGAGTAGAAAAAATTGCAAAAACTTGTTGTCAACTTTAAGTTTAAAGTGATTGAAAATACTTCTAAAATTGACATTCAATAAATTAAGGATAATTAAAAATTATTGAAAAATAAAATAAAAAGTAAAATTATAAATGATAAACCAAAAATGGAAAAATAAAATAAAATATGTGTATCACTTGTCGATTTATAGTGGTAATATAATAATGTCATACATTGAGTATTAACATTTAAATAATTACATATTCTACTCCGGGGTAACTGGTTGGTTCATGTAATAATGAAGAGAGATAGTAATTTCAATTATATAAAAAAATTATTAAATAAAAACTAATTTTAAAGATTAAAATAATTAATTATTATATTGACTAAATTAAAAACTATCTTATAAACTAAAAATTTATTGATATTTAAAGTAGTTTTTATTATTAACATTGTTATTTAAAGTAGTTTTTATTATTAACAAAAATTTATATAAAATAGTTTTTAACTTTGGTATCTACACATTAGCTACCAAGGTTTTAACTACTAATTATTTTATATTCTAAATTAGTCTGGTAGAGACTAATTTAGAATTTAAAATATTAATAGCTAAAACTTTGGTAGCTAATTTACACTAATTAAGAAATCATTTTATAAATTTTTATTAGTGATACAAACCACTTTAGATACCACTAATTTTTTAGTCTCTAAAATATATCTAATTTAGTCGATATAGAGAATACTTATTTTTTGTCTCTAAATTTTTTTGCTATTTAATGATTTTTATTTGTAATATTTTGTGGCATTAATAATTTTTTTAATATTTAAATTTATTTGTAATATTCAATCAGAAATTTTAAAATATTTTGTATATGAGTTGTATCTCATGTTACAAAGTAAGAACGTTTGTGGTAAAAAAATTCCAAAGCTTAAAGTTATTTTGGTAATGTATATTAAATAAATAAATTATAAACACAAAATAGTAAAATATTAATGTTAAAAGAATTCTATTAATTTAACACAAAAACCTTATCTTAAAATGGAAAAGAAGTTTGTGGTGAAAAAGTCCCCCAAAATTAAAGTTTTTCTAAATTATGCATTTAATTAAAAAAAAAATTAGGAAACATGAAAATTAAATATAATCAAATATTGATAATTTTAATGATTAAAAATATAAATGTCACATTTAAAAAGACGATTTGATTAATTTGGTGTACAAATCTTAAATGTTAGTGATGGCAACAATTGTCCAAAATTAAGCGGAACAAAATTTAAATTAAATCATCTAAATATTAATATAATTTTAATTTTTATTAATTTTAAAAATTATTGTATTTTAGAATAATAGAAAAAATAATATTTGGGTTGAGGATTATGTTAGAAAAAATAAATCACATGATAAGGAAAAACAAGACGTTACATTTTTTTCCCTATTCTTATAAACTAAAATCTAAAACAATTCGTTATTATTTGTTTCACATGTGAAGATTCTTAAGAAAAAATTGTGATATACAACATTCAATCTTCCTTCTTTTTAAAAAGAATTCGTCTACATCCTTATTTTCATATATTTCTTGCAAATAAAAAATATTGTAAAAATTAGTTTTATTGACTACTTTGTAAAGTTTAAATAATATATATATATATATATATATATATATATATATATGTTCCCGTTACTATATTTTAAAAGCGTTAATCTCAATAGAATAATGCACATATATAACAAATAGTAACAGTACTTTAGTTAGATGAAAAGATAAATATGTAGATTATAAATTATTTCAGAATATATATATATATATATATATAATTATAGAATTGATTCTTTCTAACAATGTTTATATTCATTTTAAAGGTCGAAAATTTAAGTTACAATTAAAATTTACGTTTCTTTCAATTTGAAAGCTTGATTAAAGGCAGATTAATTTGGCATTGTCTAATTTATATGCATGCTTTCTCATTGTTCAATTAAATTCTATCATTTATTATCTTTGTAGGATTAAGTTCTACGTTAATGTACTATCATAAATCATAAATCCTAAATTTTAAATTTATCATAAAAAAATAAATATATAATTTAGAATAAGATAATTATTTTTTAAATCCAAGAATATTAAATATGTATCAAAGATTAATCACAATTCACATCTTCTGTCGTAAGTGTCTTCTTTAATATTATCATCATACTAATAATGCATATTATACCGGTACTAAGAGACATATTTTAGTGGTTCTACTACCTATATAAATTTTAACAATGTAAAATGTCAACCACATATTATATCGGTTGTAAAAAATCAGTGTAATACATATTAAAATTTGAATAAAATAATTCAAAAATATAACACCCAAAAGGGACAAATTACATTGATTGTTAGTCTCAATCAATGTAATATGTGCACTGAGTATGTGATTTTGGACCACTTATTACACTAGTTGAAAGTTCCAATTGATTAAGACCACAACTGGTGTAATATGTGACATTTTTTTTATAAATTTATTAAAATGTGATTTTCCCAACTTGTAACATTTATCAAACTAGAATTCCAGCCAGATTGATTTTTTTTTTGTTAAGCAAGAAAATATAAATGATGATTTAAAACAGTAAAAAATGCAAGTTGACTCCCAAGTTCTTCCTCTAATGAATTCCTCACAGGTTCTCTAAAAATTATTTCTTTCTCAATTCTCAAATAGAGATAAACCAGATTTAACATGCATCAATTTGATTCAACTTGAAACTCACTTGTAAAGCGTGCGTTTACTGGTTTAATCAGTATCCACTTTGTTCCATGCATATACTCTATGTGAATGACTATTCTCTCTCTCTTGAATCATGCGTCCAAGAAATTAATTAGAACAATGTGAACTAACTAAGAAACCAAAGTTTAAGATAAGGAAGACTCTCAATCATGCGTTCAAGTACAACCTCTCACAAAAACCAGTTTTCCAAGAGATTAAAATATTAAACAATTGCTATAAAGAATTAAAAAACGAAACTTTTATTGACCAAAACCTCAGAACTCAATAGGAAATTACAAAGGAATCAACCAAAAAGGTTTAGCTTTTCATGCGTGGCAAAACAAAAGAATTACAAAGAAAAAAAAAACTAAGTCTAAAATGTGTTTGCTCCTCTAAAACGCGATATCCCAAAAACTCCCCCAGCCATATTGATTTCTATATGTAGAAATATACAAACTTTCAATTGAAACTAATCAAAATAGTATAATTACATCTAATGAAAATGTATATATATATGTAGAAAGTTACAAATCATTACATGTTTTCATTCCTAATTTGTAGAAAATATTTGGACCAATTTTGACGGATTTGTTCAAGAGTTCGTGTGTTTAGTGGCTCGGTTTGTGCACAAAGCTGAGAAATATAATAGTATACATTAGTGTTTGCACAAACAAATATGAATTTATAATGAAAAGTTAGAGTATTTAAAATCTTATAATACTTACTCCCAAGAGTCTATAATATTCACACAGACTGTGGTCTACATCCAATGCATTATATAATAACCACATTCATAGTTTCCTTGTTGCTTATTACACTATTATTAAATATAAGTAACAGTTAATTTAATTGAACAACTAAAAAAAGGAAAACTTAGTAGTTTCAATGAAGAGGTAAATATATACCCTAGGATAAATCTAACATAGAGTTTGTGATGATGAAGTGAATCTATCCTTTAAGACACCGCATACATTAATTGCACTAAAAAGAGAAAAATCATTAGTAATTCAAAATAAATTATATAATTTACAATAACATACCTTTGTACTATGGTCTTCATATTTGGACTTGGCTTTCTATGAAGTGAACAAAACCAGACAATAGTATTGTTTGTGGGGCAAATAAGCATCAATTGCTAGTGAGACATGGTATAAAACATTTCATTAGTCATTTTTAAAATTATGTAAACTCTAAATGTAACAAGTTTTACTTATCCATTTATAAAAGGAGCCATATAAATCCTCTTTTTGGATGTCTGAATCCATCTTTAAATGTAAGTCTGACAATCAATTATTTTTATTTTTGGACTTTTATATGAATCGTGGTTCAAGGAAACCATAAATATCAACATTTCTCATGTTGATAATTATCTTATTTATATACCTACATTGTTAATATAAATATCAGTGACATGATTCATGAAACATCATTCGACTAAATAACATGTAATTATTAAGGGTACTTACATCATCCGTAGTTGAATAACTACGATATTCAACAATTGATTACCCTGGATGATTTTAAAGACATCTTGCATGATTATGTACAATGGTATACTACCATTGTCAACACCAAATAATGTGGCATCCCAAGGAATCACACAAGAATCCTTAAACATTTAATGTGAAACCCTAACCAACTCCTATATTGAATTCACATATGGTTGGATTTGTTGTTGCAGTTGAGGCTTAAATCACCACCAATTGGGGCATTTTGTCTCGTACCAGAGTCTTGTAAAACATAATAACAAATATAAATCATAAATCTAAAAAATCATTAATAGCCCTAAATGAAATATACCTGATAAATTTTTGAAATGACCTTAATCAAATGTGTAGGCCATGCAATAAGTGTTCCAAGTGCCTCTCCCATTGTATTAACCTCTGTATTAACATCTGTTGTGGGAACTAGAACTACAACAAACACATCTCTAACTTTTTCAACCACCACTCTAGAGAAATCACTCTGCATGGACATGGTGTGCATGATTGAACCTCTTGGATACACTCTCCCAATGGCCATGACAGAGGAGGTATTCCTTCAACAAACAACATGCACTGATAGGAGGATTAAGTATCATCATCTTCTAAGTCCTCCACATCAAAGCTACCTTTGGTTCTAACTTGACCACGAGGAAGAATTACATTTACTAGTTTAACTGGATTATATCGTTGTTCGAATTCAACTCTTAATTCTTTAGTAACATTTTCTTTTATGTTCTGAGATAGTTGTGGAAGTAGTCTCTCTATCAATTGTGCAGCTAATTGCTTCAACATCTTCTGATTGACATTTGCAGTAGAAAAGTCTTGTCAAGAAGCTGATCCAAAGTATTGCCTGACCCCAACACCAAAATCAGTCGTATGTAGACGACCAGGGTGTTCTTCAGTCCCAATGGCCATAGTCAAGATGTCATCTCGACCTTTAGGAACAAAACTTCCCTGTGAGTTTTGCTCCACTAGCGATTCCTATAAAGAATAATACAATATGTTAATATAATATGTAATGATAAGGGTGTAACACTAAAAATATATGACATATATGACCTTAAACAAGAGGGGGTGAATTGTTTATAAGATATTTTCGAAAACTTTTAAAGGTTTAATGAAACTCTGTGAAGAAATCCAGAAGGGGAATCAAGTTAGCCAAGAACACAAACTGTTTTAAAGTAAAACACAGAAAAAAAATTGGTTGTTTCTTCGAATCAATTGGTTGTTTATACCAGTTAAAACTTAAACAACTGAAAAACAGAATTTAAAGGAGTTCAGAGAAAGAGAAATGCACACAAACAGTTTATACTGGTTCACTCTTACAACAAGAGCTACATCCAATTCCCAGAAACCACTGCGTAACTAAGCAATCAAACCAGATTACAAAACACCACACACCAAAGTAATGACCTTGAACCCCTCAAGAAACACACTACCTTTGGCAAACCACACCAAGAGTATTGATCTTGAACACCTCAAGAACACACAACACTCCTTGAAAATACAACAACAGAAATACAGAAGATTGAGAAAAGGATTACACCTGATCAAAGTACAATCTGAAAAGAATACAATTGCAATCCTATTCCACCCTCACTTGAAAATCCAAAGCTTGATGTGAATCTTGAAAACTTGAGATCAAATATGTCAAATTGAATTTCTCAAAGATATAACAAACTATTTATATACTCCAAAGATTGGTTAAAACATTTAATGAAGGAGCGTATTCAGTTAGAAATCATTTAAGACAGATTCACTATTCAAAAATGAATTTTGTTAGGATTTTCAAAGAAACAATCGGTTGAAATCACGAAACAACCGATTGATTTGGTTTGACAGTTAAGTCAACCAAGTCAAACAACTTTCAACCTTTTTCAAAACCTCTAAGAGCAAAACAACCGGTTGATTCGACAAAACAACATGTTGTTTTTCACTTAGTTGGAAAAACGTTTAATTTCAAAAAGGTTTCAATTCACATCAGTTTTAGATTCAACAAAAGAGTGGATCACACTTTATTCTACCCAGATCCCACCCACACACAACAGCAACACCAACCTTTCATCAAACACCTTGGATTTGGATTCTTCAAAGCTCTTGATCACTCTTGATCAACAATAAGTTCACCAGAACCAGATTCTGTTTGTTGCCTCTTTAACTTTTCTTTCATTATTTTTTTCCTAACAAATCATAACCTCCCCGAGATAGTCTATGGGTGGTAACATTCTTTCGTGAAATGATTTGAACTTTCTTCCTCTTTTCCTGTAAGTACATCATACACTTAAATTATGAATTTCATGATAAGGTTTAATAACATATATAATAAAAATGTTCACAAACTGCCATGAGGGATCCATTCAACTATGACCAAATTGAGACCATGTCTCTTCATCTATACTATATTTCCCACGAGGAGACTTGTTGATGAGAATCAAATAAAGGAGGCTTTTATTAATGAAGAAAGAGGTCATTCACCTTCACATTTGAAGTTCTTCCTTCTAGTCTTCTGATGGAAACCAAGTAGAAGATGCTCAAGCCCATGAAGCCCAAGCCCAACAAGGGGCCCAAGCCCAACAAGGGGCCCAAGCCCAACGAATCACTAGGAGCATGGCAAGAGCTTTGGGACAAGAGTATAATAAGATGACCCTTCTTATTTCTTTTATAGAATAGGGGTGCGGAGGTAATAAATAGGTGTAAGTAGTAAGGAAGGCTAGGGGGGAGTGTAGATAGGAGTTAGGAGGTGCCAAACTAGGAAGGAAAGTCACACTTCCTTCATGCACTAGTTGGCGCCGAATTTGAATCTCATTTGAGGCACATTTGGCTTTGCATTTCAGCACCTTATAGGCTATAAATAAAGGTGCTGCCCTTGTACAAATCATATTTGGAATTTAAAGTAGAGAGACTATACTCAAATTTAGAGAGAAATTGTGAGTCTTGAGTCTTCTTCTTCCTTTGCCTTATCTTGTGAGCAATGGTGAGCTTCAAGTGGCGGCACTCCTTCACTTATCTTGGAACAAGGCTCCAAGTGGTGTGAATTGCTTCTCCAAGTCTCAAAATCCAGCAAGCTCCTTTCTATAAGTGTTCTTCTTTCATTTCTTCAATTTTCATTCGGTAGTTTCTTAGTTTCTAGTGTTTCCTTTCATGTGTACCGATTACAATTGTGTTTCTAGCTTTGTTTCCATTTTTTTGTTCGGTGCAGTACCTTTCCTTTTCATTTCTGTTCGGTTGTTTAATTCTGTTCTTCATTCTTTGTTGTTGATTCCATTTGACAATTAATGGACCTTCATATGAGCTTTGGTTTGGTGCAAAGTCTTGGCGAGTTCTTGAATTAGAACATTGATCCAATTCTAAGTAAAGTGCCATTTCAAGACCAACTCAAGTTGCTCCTAAGAATGTCAAAGAATCATGTATTCTTATTGTTGCATTCACATCATCTTCTCAAAATTAAAAGAAGACATAAAATAAAGAGAGGATTAAAGCCTAAAGCCAAAGAAGTCTACAAGCTTTCAAGAATAGACTTCATTTAAATATCTCTCTTTATAGTTTCTTTTATAAATTTGTAAATAATATAGAATGTTTAAATACATAGTTTTTAGGAAAGGTGCTTGGAGGGAAACCTTAGATACCTCTTTTGTAAAAGCATCTTTAGGCATTAGTTTAGAATTTTCTAGAAGAATACTCTTCATGCTTCATTTAGGCTTTATTAGTAAGTAGCATATGAAGAGTCTTTTGGTTAGCTTATGTTGTAAGCTTCATGACCAGCCCTTGCTCCTATATAAAGAGGGCTTAGGTCCTTCAAATTCAGATTGGAAATTTGTATTAGTGAAACTCTACTCAATTTGAGAGAGAATTGGAGAGCTTCGTGCCTTCCTCACTAAGTCTTATCTTGAGAGTTCTTTGGTTACCTCAAGTGGCGGCTTTGCACACTCATCTTGGAGTCTCCATCCTCTAAGTGGCGTGATCATCCAACCATTCCTCCATCTTCATGAACTTTCTCTTCTCCTTCCTTCCTTCTCTTTTTATGTTCATGTCTTAGCTTGCTTCCTTTGCTTTTTCAGTTCGGTTTTCTAGCTTCTATTGCTATTTGCTTCGGTCCTTTACTTTCTGCCGATTCATCTTTGTTTCTTATTCATTTTCTAGCTTATTTGTTCGGTGCAATTATGTTTTTATGCATTTTGTTCAGTGCTTTTGCCTTTTCACTCAATTTGTTCGGTTCAATTTGACAATACATGGAACTTCCATATGAGTTTGGGTTTTGGTACTAGTCTTGGTGAGTTCTTGAACATAGAACCTTGATCCAATTCTATCTTAAAGTGCCTATCTCATATCCAACTCAAAATGATTCCTAAGAATGTCAAGAATCATTCATATTGTGCTATTGGAATCATATCACTTGTCCTTGTATTTCCCAAAGATATAATGACCTGCCAAATTTGTCTTGAATTGCCTCCATTTTGTAGCTACTGAAGAGAATATCTTGCTCTGAACCAAATTCGAAGTCTCTAAATCAAAATTTGTCTACAAATTATAATAAAATATCCTCCCAAATGAGATTCTTTTATGCTTCTGTTACGTGGTCCCAGTCAGGTACCAAGATGGACACCTTAGATCGAGTTAGGACTCCCAAATAACTTACAAATTGAGCATGATTAGGGATTGATGCCCTGCTAGTCTGATGATCTATTTGAACTGGAACTTTATTATTACCCATATGCCTAATGACAAGATTTCTTAGTCATGTAGGCTCCTTAGTCTTCTTTGCTAAGATATCCATGTGATCGACCTACAAAAAAATAAAAACATATTTAAGATATATATTTAAATTAAATAAAAACATAACTTGACTTCTATTGTGGAAGTGTTAAAATATTCTCCCATATTCCTTCATTGTGGTTATGTCGTGTAGCATGTACTTCATCTAAATCATTTTCGTCTTTCAAATGAGGTATTTGTCTTGAGAATAAAAATTTGTCTACAAATTGGACCCTAGAGTCATATCATGTGGATGAACATCATGTTCAATTCTCCCTAGTACGATAACTAACCACCTTTCATTAGAAGGATCTTTCATATAAAAAAACTTGTTTTGCTTGGTAAGACATGATGAAATGATCTTCCTTCCATACTATCTTTGTAAGATTAACCAATTTGATAACAAAGTAATTCCTCCCATTAAAAGAGCTTGTCATATGGAAACAATTTCTTCTGCGCATAGTAATAATCCCTCGTGCATTATTAATAACACTATTTTCAACCCACTCAATGTCATTAGAGCCCCACAAGTGAAAACAACTATCCTTGCCAAACCCATAACATTTTGCCTCTTGTAAGCAAACCATTCCTACCTCTTCATTGCGGATCAAGTCTCTTAAGTATTTTCTTTTAGTTCTTCCTCCTAGCCCTCTTATATTCATACTAATCAGATTCATCATCAGAAACACTGCACTATAACTGATTACTTTTGTTGTCTCGGGTTTCCAAAGAACACAACCTGTTTATAATGATTTCTTCTTCCCCTAAAAGAGAAAAATCCATCTCCTTGCCAATATTCCACATTCTCCTAACATTGCCATTGTCATTTTTCAACCAAAACAGTTTGTTACAATTTCTAATAGCACTGTCCGAGATGAAATTTTTTGACCTCAACTCCCTTGAAGACACAAACTTAGATGCCCTTCCAACCACTGTAGAGTTTCCTTCTCTTTGGAAGAGACAAAAAACCTTCCCCTCCACTAGTACTGGCCAACTTCCTCACAACTGGGCAACTGATAGAAAGGAGCTTTGACCCGCAAGCTTTGACCCTTAGAGGGGACACCGCAACGACAAAGAAGACAACGTCATCTCTGCACTGGGCAATCCCCTCGTCGCTCAAATTCTCCGCATCAGACGCAGCCACACTTTCATTCCCACCCTCGTTCGAGTCAGGCCCTGCAACAACGTTGTCGCCCACCGCGCTGCCACCCTTCGATATCTCCTTGGAAGCGCAAGAAACAGAGCCACCGTCGAGCTCCTTCTCCACGTCACAAACCACTTGCAACGTCGCAAGCATATCCCCTTCCACCGTCTCCTCCAAGAGTAGCAAGCCCTGAGTACTCAGCCACGTCAACAAATGGCCCAAACCCTATGGATTCCCCCATCCTGCTTTCAACCCTCAATTGGGCTTGAAAAGGTCCACTACAAATTAGATCATCACACCATGCCTCTTTCAGAAATGCTCAACAATAATTCGTAGCCAAGAGACCGTTCGACTTATACCCCACCATGTTTCCTATAAAAACTTTACCATCTTTCCTCATTTCCAAAACAATTTTTTGACTTTTTGCAATTGAAATAACTCCATCACTAAAGCATTCGCCACCTTTTGGAGATTCTCCCTCCTCTGCCAAAAATTGAACAATTTGCTCCTCATCTCCCTTCTCTCCAGTCCTACCTCGTAATCGGAACACTCTGATTCAAAAAAATCTTTTCCACCAACACTAGCATCCAAATAAGCTTGATCCATCCTCGTTGACCACACCCCACTTATTAATGAAAGGCCTTAACAAGTTATTTGGAATACAAATCTCTTCTTCAAGGGACACCTGACATAGAATATCATTTGTTCTTACTGATTCTGCCAATTTTGGATCCACTCTCACCGAGATTTTGATGCGCAACCTTGCAACCCTAACACCTCTCTTGCAGCGGTTGCCTCGTTGACCTATACAAGTGTGCTGACTAAAGCCCTGATTCGTTCAAAGCACTGAAGACAATGAAATGCCTCTACAGCGAACCTGAACAAACTTCTTAGGTACCAAAAAAGAGTCGTTTCAGGAATTATTGATCCAAAAATACCGTCAAACCAAACTTTGTTCTCAACAATTGCCTCTTCAATTATGCCCTCTTCCTTGTAAGATAGAAGCACATACTTCTCCCCAAGGTATATTTTTCTCACAAAATTAAATCCTCGTAGAAAAAAGCTCTCATTGACGGACTTCACATCCGCTGCCTTCGACAACCTTCCAACGAAGCATTTCTCCAGTCACTTGGACGACTCCACCTCGACCCTGAAATGGGACGTAATGTTATCAGTCTCCTTCAAGGCATTACCCGTCTCTTAACAACCTAAGCAAACATTGTTGATTCTTCTGACTCTAGACTTTCCGAAATTGTACATGTCGTTGCGTGGAAGTCCAATCTTTCTTTGCAATCACTTGCCTACATACTTAGGTTTGTTTGCCTGCAATTTTCAGATTCCTATCCAAATGGAGTCCAACTGTCTTTCTAAGGCGAGTGCATCCTCCATTCTATGGAATCTAACAAACCCAAAACATTTTTATTTTTTTTGCATTTAGCTTCCTAAAAATAAAGATATCTAGAACTCTTTCCAAACGCTGAAAAAAAAAATCTCTATAAATTCTTTTAGTAGAACTCATTAAAAATATTAGTGAAAAAGAAGATAGTATGTGTCATCTAACTTAAAATGGTCAAACGGTAACCTTCACTGCCCTCATTGGTGGAGGTGTTGCTGCTACTTGAAGTAACTAAGTCAAAAATGGAAAATATACATTGTATTATTACCAAGGGCGTTTTGGTTCCAGAAAAGTCTATAAAAGGGGAGGTGCATGTAGGGTTGTCTTCATGCACAATATTTTCTCTCTTGCCTCCTAATTTTCTATTTCAATTTGCTTTAACATCACTGAAGAAAAAATTATGGTCTCTAAAGTGGAAGAAGCAATGAAGAGGAAAAAGGAAATGCAACCACAAGGCCAAAATCAGCAACAGCAGCTGCAGAAACAAATTCACTTTAGGTTTTCATTTTTGTCTAAAAAAACAGTGTGTCATGCAGAGGAGCAGAGGACATCTTGACCATTGAATATTCAGCATGCATAGGAGAAGAGGGCATCTTGACCATTGAATACTGAGCATATCAACAACTGTGTGAGTGAATGGGGTTCAATAAATAAGGTTGTTAGACTTTCACATTCACCCTTTCTCATAATCCATTTTGTGCCTAAAACTAGTTCATAATTGATTACACATATTGTTATATTATATTTTCGATGCAACCTGAAGTAGTAATTAACAAACAGATAATTTAGGATAATTTAGCTTTTTAATAGTCTCTGTTTGATCATGTTCACAACATTACTTACAAATTGAATTATGTAAAAATAATTTAATTATCTTAATTTTAAATATATTTCTATATCTTAATTATCTTAAGTAATATTTTTTATTTATTTTAACATTTAATTAAAATATATATTTTTAATTTTTGTAAAATAAATATTTTGTATTTTGGGTTCTGTAAATTATTTATATTATTCCATAAATTTGAGAGGAAGAAAATTAAAAAAATATTTTGAAGTATCCACTTTTTTATACTAATAATATAATAATAATTTTTTTATGTAGATAATTGACACATCTTATGATGATAACTAAAAATAGTAATTATATTTTATGTAGATAAAAATAAATAAATAAATATATTATTAAGACTAAAATCAAAATTTATAAAAAAATATTTTAAGTGTCAAAATATTTATAATTAATGATAAGAACTAAAAAACAAAAAATATAAAAAAAATTGAAAAAAAAAAGATTAAAAATTGTCTAAAGAACCCAAAAATTCAAGAAACAAATAATTATATTCAACCATCATTTACAATGGCTAAGAACATGATAACCAAAAGAAAGATTATTATTAACTATTAACAACCACTGATACATTAATATCTTAAACTAATTACATAGCATAAGAGTTCAACATGAATATTCACGTAAATTTAAGATAAAAGATTTAATTGATTTTGACTTAAAATCAAAACCTAAAATGTTAAAAATTATTAATTCACATATAAACAAATTATTTCAGCCAAAACTTTAATAAAAATATCTAATCTATTACCTAAAAAATATAAAAAAGAAGAAGTTAATTACACTATGTATATTGGAGAAAAAAAATTGTTAATTATTCTCTTATTGATTGGATGTCATCATGGGACAATGAAGATGGATCATTGAGAAAGATTTGAAGCATTTGACTCATGTTATTATGTAATAGTCCTAGAATGAAATATACTTTAGCAAATGTTGAAATGTATTATCTCGTGATTATTCTAATCCAGTACATAATGTAATAGTCACATTAGAACAAATTTACTTGTCTATTGCACTAGAATGAGAAACAAATAACACAATTTATTTTCATACAAAATTTAAATAAAATAATTATTGTATGTATTAAAAGTTGTCTAACCTTAGGTACATGAATTGAAGTGAACCTTGTTATGCTCCCTCACTCACCTAAAATATTTGTGTCAACCACAACTTACAATAAAGACATATGTTCCTCAGAATACACTTATACCAATATAAAATGTTAAATTAAATTTATCTTTTAATAAGTTTTTCATTTATTAGTTGGGTTTCATTTGAAGGGAGAGCAAGATCACATTACTTTGTAATTCACAGTATAAGCACAATCATAATTAACTTTCAATGGGACCTACAAATAAATGACAAACAATTAGTCATATAATTAGGTTAATTTAAAATATACAAGTTAGAAAACTAATGTGACTCATGTCTTCCTAAATTTCTGGATAGATTGGATCTGGACTTTGTCTTCCAAAATCTCTGGATAGATTGAAACTCAACAAATTCATATATTTTTTATTTGCCTTGCTCCACACTCAATTTTTCCATGTACATAGTATAATGAATTATAAGTTAGATGTAAAATTATAACATAAAAAACATACGCAACATAACACGCCATATCAGATTCTTTAAATCCTCTTTGATGGCAAACAATCATTTAAATCTATGTATTATTGGCAAGTACCAGAACACCTTAGCAAGGGGACCCTCTAGTTCTTCCTCACCACTACTTCCATCAGGTTTCTTCTAAAATTGTGATAACCTACATGTTGGACACACCCTCAATGAACAAATTCTCTTTGTACAATATACAATCATTAGACATGCATGTATCTTCTTGTACTTTAAACCCATCAAAAATAGTATCTTCCTCGCCTCATAGTTACGATTAGGTAATATGTTAAATTCTAGAAATATCTCGTTCAACAACTTCAACAATTTAGTGAAATTTCTATCAGTCTATCCATTTTTTTCTTTTAAACTAAACAATCTTTAAAAAATTGTTGACCATCATATAAAGTTACAACATCCTAGGTACAATCGTTGTTTCAAATCAGACTTCAAATAATCATACACATGAACTATTCCAAACTTTTCTTCATTAACAACACATATATCATGAACTCTAAATGATATTTCATCTCTTATTCAAATCTTCTGTTGTTCCTAACATAGTAGGCATAATAAGAATGTTTAATATTTCTTTGTATCATGTCCATATTGTATATCTCTTGACTATAACAAATATAAATTGGTGATCACTCATCTCCCCAAGATCTTGAAGTATTTGATTCGGACAAAGACAATGAACATAAGGACAATAATATATCACATTGATAGGTTTACCATTTTTCGAACAAATTACAAGAACTTATTAACTCTCTTTCCATACTCTTCACTAACTCGACATTCACTAATCCAACTTTGATCAATCATTATGTAGGTTACAAAATCCGTAATCATTAATCATGCAATATGTGATTCTCACTTTTTTTATATTGAAGGTGAGACCCTACCCATTTAGGAAAACATTTTTCATCATTTGTTAACATGAAACAAGTCTATTATCTTAAATTTGATAAAATTTCGGCAGCATTGTATCGGTCTCCGAAATACACAAAATAAAAGTGGTAACAAAGCATCACAATCAAATATACAGTGGAGAACAAAACAAAATTGTTTCAACCGAAATTTCACAAAATTTAAAGTTCAACTTACAATGTGTATGTATTAATAACTTAATACAAATTCTGAAATTATCTAATCGAATCATTCGAGATTTAATATATAGGACTAATGTTAAACCTCTTGTACTAAATCTTAAACGAGAAATAGGGTTGGTTAATGTGGTTTGAATACAATAATTGTTTTAAATAAAATTAGTACAACAAAATTAAAATATATCACCTATAAACATATATAACTACATTTTTCCTTTAATTTTCATACAATACATTTTATAAATTTCTTATATTTTAACTTCTAAAATTTTAAACAAACTAATGACTAAATAATTAAGTCACTCCTAAATACTAGAATAATTAATTAGTCTTATAATTTAATATTCCTAAATTATAAATTACAATTTTAAACATCTAATGACATTAATAATTTGTATTAAATTAATTTCAATTAAACATTTAAATAACACATTTAAAAATTTAAGGTGATTGAAATCCCCAAAAACAATCATACTTTCAATTTTAAGAAGAAAATAAAGATCTAGAACACTAACCTCAATGACGAATTTTCACCACAAATGTTCAAATTCAATCGGATCGAAACCTCCACCATCCAAATGAGTCACAAATAAAAAAGCAAAACCCTAAGATGGCTTCAAACAGGTTCACAATCACCTTGGCACTCCAGCCCCCGAAAAAGAAGAGAGAATAAATTGCACAATGCCAACAATACGAGAAGAAAAGTCATGGTACAAAATTTAAACAATTCTACGTTGAACCCTAATATAAAATATCCATATTTAGGTCTATTAACATAAGTGTACATCATAAATATAGACATTTATATCAGATACTCTAGGATCCGATATAAAAATAATTATAAAAATGTCATTGCATATTTTCTTAATCTACATAAAATCTATGACCTAATTTAATCCTTTTAAACTAGCGAACAACAATAACTATATAAGCCAACCTAAAACATGCAATCACAGGATTAGATGTATCCATAGGAACATGTTTACTAAAAACTACTAAAAACAAATTTTAGATTTATAAAGGTGTAGGGAATGGCTATCCCAATTTAAGTTTAAGTTATTGGACAGTAAAGTTTTGAATTAAAAAAAAAAGTTAAGACACATGTATCATATAGAATTAAAAACTTAGTAGCAACTAATAAACCAGTTAATTCCCCTTAATGCAACTTGGATGGTTGTGTTGGAGATTCTACATCGACTAGAGATTAGAGTCTTTCATTGTATATAAGTGAGTGCAAACCTCGACCTTATGAGCCGGTTTTATGGGATTGAGTTAGGCTTAAAGTCAACTTCGTAATAGGTTGTAAATATGTAAAGTAATTTATACTATAGTATACTATATTTGTTTATGTTTTTTTTTACGTGGTGAATTTGTGGTGAAATGTGGAGTTATTTGTAAAGAATTTCTTAAAAGTTTTGTTATTATGATGATTGTTTATGTTTTTTTTATGTGAGATATGTATATTTTCTTAGCTTATGTCATGTGTGGGTTTATTAGGTTGTCTTGAGTTTTTGGTATAATATTCTCGAATTATAACAAATTGCTTTTATTGGGTGCTTGGAACATATATAAATGTGTGATTTTAATTTTTTTTTATTTTTTATTTTGTAAAAGGAATCACTCCTTAAATGATCTATATTTATTTAATTATTTTTGTTAATAAAAAAATATTTATTTATATTTCCTATCCCCTCTTGTTTTCTTCTAGTATATTTGGTTAATTAAATTTCTTAAAAATATATCTCTATAAAGAAAAAATATACGACTTTCCAATAGTTAATTATAGTTCCTCAATAATTATTTTCAAATTTAGTTGCTAATAAGCTATTATAAATATACAAAGTATTAATTATATTTAAAGGAGAATAAAACAAATATACATATGAAGGTAGTGGAGGAATGAGAAAGAAAATAACCAAAAAATGAAAAAAAAAGTAACAGTAAGGTATGTAAAGGTCATATTCAATATGCATGCTCATTCTGAACTAAGTTATTAGGTGCAATGACTTAGGATTCAGTTAAAAGGGTCTAAATTTTTTTTATACTTTAAAAAAAATTATATATATTTTTAGTTTATTTGATTTAATTACTTAATTAATTATAATTACAATCTTTCTTTATAAAAATAAAGAGCAGATAATTGTAATCAAGAATAATAACATTATATCAAATCTTAGAATATCAAAATTGTATATATGTTAATAGAAAAGTTATTATTCATTTTAATATCATATCTTTATTCAGAGATATCAAATCGTTTTTCCCTATTTTATTGATTTCATTTTTATAATATAAATAAAGTACTCGTGATAGCACTCAAACACATATTTTCATCTTAATACCTTTGAAGGTAAAACAACTCTCATTACTCAATTTAATCATACATTGGGATTCATAGAATTTTTTTAGAAGAGGAAGACATTATTCAAATTTGGTAGAGTACAAAAGGTAATACATATATTTTTTTGTGTATTCTTTTTATTGTTTGATATTTGAAATGAAAATGTGTTACTTTTGTTTATTATTATTGAAAATAATGATACATATATGTAAATATAAAAGAGTACTAAAAGATAATTGAAAATTTCATTCTAAAAAATAAAATAAAATAATGAAGTGTTTTGAAATGCATGGTAGAACAATTTATTAGTGATGTAATATTAGTTTGAAATTTTTGTCAAAATTCAGACTTTTTTTTTTGTTATTTTATTTAATATTTAGGAAGTATACATTTTATCAATCCTTGAAACTTTCTTTGTCAATTCTTAATAGGAAAAATTGGAGAAAGATGGGGATTTTATTTTTAAGTTTCTTTTAAGAAATATTCTTACTCATAATCAAGAAAAGAAAACATGAAAACTTTTTTTTTGTGAATAAATCATTAACAATGGAAGTAAGAGAACAATACAGATTTAATTGAAACTTTTTGAATTATTAGAAAAGAGATTGCCTAATCCTCTTGTAAAACCATAAGAGGCATGAATTCTAAGCCAACATCAAACACAATCCTTCATTTAATAATTAATTTTATTTCTTGACAATATTAAATGCTAAACATTTTATATTATTATTTAACTATATTATATTAAATATATTGTTAAAAAGTCTTAAATGTGTAAACATTTAATAAGTAATTTTTTAATGATTTATAAACATAATAGTAAATGGTATTACATAAAAGTATTATGCTAGTATTAAGAGAAAATTGAATGAAAAGAAATTAAAAAAGTAGGAGGGGTAGTCTTATCATAAATATTCCATTATGTTAAGAGGTGGTAGACCGTTTAAGAAAGTTTTCATTTTTTACCTTAGAAAAGAGTGCAAAAAATATTTGAAACATAAAAGAGGGGATTTTGTGATTTTCTTTCTTTATCCATCTAGCCCTCAAATATAGTATAAAACAATATTCAAATTTGCACTTGCATGAAAATAAGGAATTATTTTTTATTTTCTTATTTTCTTTTTATAAAGTTATTTTTTTATAATTGAATATTTTGATTTTATCAATTATAGACTCGTGGCACACATGTTTTTCAACACGAACCCACTGTTTTGAATGACCATATTGCCCCATGGGGCTGTTGCGGTATTGCATGCATTACACTGTTGCTGTGGAAAGACAAGGTAATACAGAAATCAGTAGTGTCGAATCACAGACTTCCACGTGTCCTTGGTTTCACACGCTAAAGAAAGAGCAAAACAAACATAAGAAACTGTTGTTTTGTGTGTCAGTGGGGCCCACACGGCTCTTAGATGTTATATATTTTGTCAAATGTCTGAAGAGTTTATAGAGAGAGAGAACAGAGAAAAAGAGTGTCAGATTTAAGAAGATTTTTTTCAGAGAAAAACTCTGCATGCAATTCAGTGAAGAAAGAGAGGATCAAAACATTGGATTTCAAAATGGGAATTGGGTTTTGAGTTTTGATCCAAAAGGTTATTTTTTTAATTAATTTCTTTAAGAGAATTACATATGTTTGAGAAACACAAATTACTAACTTTTCTTCTTCCTGAGTCCATGTATGTCAACTCTGTCACTGTCTATTCACTTGTTGTTAGTGTTGAATAAAAAATATTTTCTTTCATTTATTCATTTTTACATATGTGTTAATGTCATTGTAATAATAACATATCATCTAATATGTTTTCTCTATTCTTTTCCACAGATCCTAGTGAGAAAAAGAGTTGAAGGTTCTGAAGGTTATTACAAAAGAAAAATAAAATTTACTATCATTTTGTTTGAGACTGCTCAGTTAAAAGGTATAATTTTGACTTTGTACCCATGTTTATTTCTTTATAGTTGATGTTTTTTTTTGCTTTTCTTTGGTTCTTCCAAACTTTTATTAGTGAACGGGGTTGTTTTGCTTTGATTTGACACCATGCATTTGAAAAGTAATCACTTTGTGAATCTTGAATTTGTTTTTGTCTTTTCGGTAGAAAGTTTATCACTTTGTTGTGTTTGCATCGACTTTGGTGTTTAGACCCTTTTGGGTTTTGGAAAAGAAATAGTATTAACAAGGGATTTTGGCATGTCACTTCTGAGGCACATCAAAGAAAAACAATTAAGAGCATTTATTTGTGCTCGTGACTTTTTATTTTTCTATTTTGGTGGGTTATGAAAATTGAATTGTTATTTTGCTACTGGCATAAGTTAATTCTATAGAGAGGAATGGATTAAAAGTCATGCATGAAGCATTAGAAGGGAACACCTTTTTACTTTTTACTTTTCTGCATGTCTGCAATTTTTAACCCAAACAAATTTAATGTTGTTGTGAACATTTGTCTCACTTTTAGTTTATGTCAAAAATAGATTGAAAATCCAGAAGTGAAAAGATGTTTTGATAAAACTGATAGACACAATTCTAGAATAGAGCCTAGAGAACTCGATGGTTGAAGGATGAAATGAAGAATATATAGAGAGTACTTGCAAAGAGTAAATGATCCATGACCTTTTACAGGGTTTGAGATTGAAGGTTTGTTTAGAAACAAACTACAATGTGAATTGTGGTTGATGGTTGGTAAGAGTGATAGTTTTTGATAGAGTTAGTTGATGAACAGTTTTTTGTTGTCGATTCACTTCTTTCTTTCTTCATGTATTAACATTTTAAAGAAAAACTCCTTAATCTTGTATTTATCTACTATGATTCATCTCCCATTTGGTTTAGAAACCCTCTATGCATCTTGTTTTGTTATTTATGCTGTATGGATTATGATTTTGATTTGTACATTTTATAACTCATTGTTGTTGTTACCACTGCAGTGAGGGAAAATGGAAGGTCGTAGTGAAATGGGGCTAATTGGAGAGAGTTTTGATACGAGTAATTTGCTGGGGAGGCTTAGGGATGATGACTATGAAAGTCGGTCAGAAAGTGATAATTTTGATGGTGGATCTGGTGATGATCAAGATGTTGGCGATGATCAACCACAAAGAAAGAAGAAGAAATACCATAGACACACTCCTCAACAAATCCAGGATCTTGAAGCGTATGACTTTATACAATTATGAAATCATTTGTTTCTTGTTTCAAATGTGATTTATCTGCTAGGGGTGATTTTTATTTTTTCTTTGTTTTTGATGTTTTGTTTTAGATTCTTTAAGGAGTGTCCTCATCCTGATGAGAAGCAAAGAACTGATCTCAGTAAGAGGCTTGGCTTGGAGAATAAGCAAGTGAAGTTCTGGTTTCAGAATCGACGAACCCAAATGAAAGTAAGTTAAATTGATTTGATTTAGCAGAGAATGGTATTTGTTTATGTCACTTAAAATGTTATACTGAGTGAATTGGTTTTGATGAATCAGACACAATTGGAAAGGCACGAGAACATGGTTCTTAAGCAGGAGAATGACAAGCTCAGAGCTGAGAATGGTGTGATGAAGGAAGCTTTGGCTAATCCTATATGTAACAACTGTGGTGGTCCAGCCATTCCTGGTCAAATTTCATTGGAGGAGCACCAGACAAGAATTGAAAACGCTCGTCTGAAGGATGAACTGAACCGAATATGTACATTAGCAAACAAGTTCTTGGGCAGGTCCCTCTCATCACTGGCCACTCCTATGTCTCTGCCACCCACAAATGCTGGTCTTGAACTTGCCATTGGAAGAAATGGAATTGGTGGTTCAAGCAATTTTGGCATGCCCTTGCCAATTGGGTTTGAGGTTGGTGATGGAGGTTTAGGCTCCTCACCTGCAATGCAAAGTATGGCTGCTAGAGTACCAGTGGGAATGATGGGAAACGAAATCCATCTCGAAAGATCTATGCTTATAGATATTGCAATAAATGCTATGGATGAATTAGTTAAGATGGCTCGACAAGATAACCCTCTTTGGATTAAGAGTTCTGATGGTAGGAACGAAGTACTAAACTGTGAGGAATACGCAGGAATATTTCCTACCTTTGTTGGAACAAAACCTGCTGGCTATGTAACTGAAGCTACAAGGGCTACTGGAGTTGTATTAGCCAGCAGTTTAGGCCTTGTGGAAACATTCATGGACGTGGTATGATACCTAATTTCTTAGTGTCATGTATATTTACTTTCTAGATTGTAAAGTATGCCATAATTCAAAGAAACTATTTAGCAGAAAAATTTGATATATTGATAAATTTTGACTGAATATCATGATTTTTTGGACTTGAATTATTTGAACAGGATCGGTGGTCAGAGATGTTTTCATCTATGGTGGCTAGTGCTTGCACTTTGGATGTGTTATCTAGTGGCACAAATGGAACGAGAAATGGAGCTTTGCAAGTGGTATGTTTCTATGTTGTGTTTGATGTTTGGTACCTTTGGCTCAATCAAACTAATTTGGGAATGTTTTTCAGATGTTAGCTGAATTTCAACTGCTTTCCCCACTGGTCCCTACTCGTCAATTGAGTTTCCTCAGGTTCTGCAAGCAACATGCTGAAGGTGTATGGGTTGTGGTTGATGTTTCTGTTGATATCATTCGTAATGCTGCCAATTCACATCCATTAATGAGTTGTAAGAGGCTTCCTTCTGGTTGTATCATTCAGGACATGACCAATGGTTTGTCCAAGGTAAGTGTTTCATATTGCATTAAATTTATAGTATTTTGTACTAGATTGTTGCTTAAGGTAAATTACACTGTTGTAGATTACATGGGTTGAACATTCTCAGTATGATGAGGGTGTGATCCACCAACTTTGTCGTCCATTGGTTAGCTCTGGCATTGGCTTTGGTGCTCAGAGATGGATTGCATCTCTCCTAAGACAGTGTGACTGCTTGGCAATCCTCATGTCCCCTCCTGCTCCATCTGATGACCCTATAGGTATGGATATTGTCACTGCCTTAAAGATAACTTTCTCACTTTGACTCATTTTTCATCAAGTTCCAATTTAATGGATATCCTTTATATCAGTCCTTAGCCAATCCAATAGGAGAAGCATCATGAAGCTGGCACAACGCATGACTGAGTGCTTCTGCTCAGGGATTTGTGCTTCATCTGCACGCAAGTGGGATGTTCTTCACATTGGTAGTCTGGCAGATGACATGAAAATCATGGCCAGGAAAACTGTGGACGACCCAAATGAGGCTCCTGGCATTGTATTGAGTGCTTCAACTTCTGTCTGGATGCCCGTTTCCCGACAAAGGGTGTTTGACTTCTTACGTAATGAACAGTTGAGAGGGGAATGGGACATGTTGTCCAAAGGTGGTCCAATGAAGGAGATGCTCCATGTTCCCAAAGGCCAAGAACATGGAAACTGTGTTTCCATCCTTCATGTAAGTGCCTTTAACTGTTTGTTTTCTTTTTCTTGTTTGAAACCTCCAAAAAGCTTATCACTAATCCAAGCCATGCTCATTAGAAACAAGGCCATGTGTTTAAACAAAGATCATTACCACCTTTGATTTAACACTCTTGTATTTGTTTTGTTTGCAGTATGCTAATAACGAGAGTAACATGTTTTATCTGCAAGAGTCATGGACTGATGCATCTGGCTCAATGGTTGTATATTCTCCCATCAACATGCAATCTTTGAACATGATGATGAACTGTGGAGATTCATCATTTGTGGCTCTTCGTCCCTCAGGATTTGCTATTCTGCCAGACGGCCACTCCAACAACAGTGACAACAATGATGGTGGCGGTAGCTGTTTGCTAACAGTTGGATTACAAATGTTGCAGAATGACAACCAATCAGCCAAGTTCACAATGGAGTCAGTTCAAACTGTGAATTCCCTCCTTTCATGCACCATTCAAAAGGTCAAAGAAGCATTAGGTGTTTCATGATCAACAGTTTCTTATTAAGAACTTCATCACAAAAAAAAAAAACTTCCTTTTATTTTCTTCTGAAAGAAAACATAACATAGGTTCCTGGTTCCTATATTTTGGATGTATGGAATATTATTCTAGAATAGAAGAAGAATAGGTTGAGACAGAAAAGGGTTGAGTCAAGAACGAACCAATCCTGAAAACAGCAAGAACTTGCTTTGTTTTGTGGTGGTTCGGGTATTGACTCATTACCTAAGTCTTAACTTTTTCATATCCAAAAGGAAAAGGATATATCAGATACTCATGAACCCTATATTTCCATAAAAAAAATGCTCAACTTTGCAAACTTCTCTTCTTGAATCTTTTATATTGCATGTGCTGCTTTGTTACTGTGTGGTTTATATGGAACATGGTTGTTGTTCCTACTTTCTTTTTTGTTTTGTTTTTTAAAACGCGTAGTAATTGATTTAGATAACGTATTTTATGAAAAGCCTATTAAATTTTGTGAAGAACAATGTTATTTGTTATGGAACTTTTTTCACGCAAATAACAGCTGGTTGATTGAGAATTAACTTGAACAAAAGGAAGAAATATTTTGAACTTTTCTAAGAAATAATATTTTCTGTGAACATGATTGTCACAAATTTATGCATAGAATCATTGACTTGTTGCCTAAAACACATTCTTTTTGTTTCAGTATTTTTTTATAATAAAATACCATTAGAGTCTAATTCTATAAATTGTTGTTGAGTATGTTGCATTGAATAAATTAGAGATATAATAAAAATATAAAACATATATATTATTTTATGTTATAGTTTGTTTAAGCATAGAGAAAAAATGTTTTAGTTTTTGTAATGATGTTTTCAGGGTTTGTTATTTAATTTTTTGTATTGATGTTAAAGACTTATTTATTTTAAAACTGACATTATCTTATTGAGGCCAATGACATATTGTAACTGAAACAAGTTACAAGATGCTATTTAAATGATTATAAATACAATTAAATGAATGAATGTCAGTTTTTATTAGCACATTTTTAATGTATTTTCAATCCGAATTTCAATAAAATTTACATTTGAAATTCTTTTATACCAGTTACTTTACTAGACCCATAACCTCTCACGTGGGTATTGTTTGCACTAGTTTCAATTTTGACTGCTAGGATGTTATAAATAATATCCAATTTTTTAAAAATATCTAATTTTTTAAATTGGTAAAAATCATTTTTCCTTTCTTCATTAGTCTGTTGTATAAATTTTTTGTTTCATTTTATTAACATTTTATAACATCAAAATAAAATATGTATTTTAATTAGAATTCATATAGGATAGAAAAATGGCAATTAATGAAAACATGACAACTCCTTTTGGTGACTTACAGAATAGATTATTAATAATTTTAACAAAATAGATTATTGATAATTAACAAAAGGTTAAGGTGGTCCCATAAGCATATTCTCACCAAAAAGAATTATCTTCCAAAAATTTGTAAAAAGCAGAAAAATCATAATAAGGTATGGTTAACTGTGCTTTAAGGAATTTTTAATTTTTTAAAATTATTATTTTATTAATTGTACTATAAGAACATGATTGTTTGTAAATGAGATTGAGAATTTTTCATCTCATGTGTCATGTTAAATACACTTGTCAATTTTTCTGCCTCATTTATCTAGATATGATAAAAAAAAAATTGTTTATTTTGACTAAATAGTATATTGTATTTCTTTTGTGTAACAGATGCAAGTTTGACCTCAGAAGTTTGTTAAGAAAAATATATTTTTAACAAATAATTTTCAACATGTTTTTTTTATGAAACATATAAACATTGTTTTAGGTCAAATTAGAAAGAACGATAAGACGAACGTGTTCGAATGTTAAATTTATTTTCATCTTTTTTAGTTCAGAAAGGTCACATAGATGTAAGTTTTTATACCTTAAAATTCAATCACTTCATTAACATATTTTAATGTTTGTTTTGTCAAGTGAATAGGTTATATTTTAAAAAATTTTATAAAACATCTTATCTTATCTTAATGACTATTAACATATCAACTCTCCTCCTTCTATTATTACTACTTATAACAATAACTTGTAATGTGAATGAAATAAGAAGAAGATAACAATTACACAACAATTTATATTGGTTTGTTTATCTCACGAACTACATTTAATTATTATCAACCATTCAATTAAGGTGTGTAAAGTACATGTTGATTATTATTTAGGTTTATAGGAATCTTTAATTAACTCCTTAAGTATTTTTTATACAAGTCACTCTTGACTTAATCGAGTATGTTTTGAACTCGTAGTTACTCCTAGTTAATAGAGTATTCTTTACTCAAGTTAGTTTTGACTAACTTTGAATATTCTTTACATCTTGTCAGTCTTAATTAACCAAGTATTCTTTTGAATTACGATCACTCTTAATTAACCGTCAACGATAATTCTTTAGTCAAGTAACTTTTTATTAAACTAAGTATTCTTTGTTAACGACTAAAATATATCAAGTACTCCTTATTAAACTAAGTACTTTTTGTTAACGACTAAAATATAAAGATTTAGTATTTCAATGATTTATTGATCATTCGTTCTATCAACAGCAAAAGTTATTTCTAACTAATATAATATTTATGCAGAAGAAGTTTATCGAAGAAGTTTTTGAACGAGAAGAACTTTAGTAATCCAATGAAGTGGGATGAGAAAATTAAAAACTCAAATACCAGAGTTAATTGAAACAAATAAGAAAATGTTTCATCAAATAATCAAAATTGCGAGTTTAACTTCTAAGTGAATAACTATATTAAGATTATGATTTATGTTAGTAAGCCTCAATCCAACAAATTTATCAATCTTATCTTACGCTGAAGATAGTTGCTGAAATTCTTGTATAAAGATGTTTTTCTCATACATCAACATGAGAATCAATGAAATCGTGGTTCATGAGAAAAAGCCAAAAAAATCGTTTCCCATGAACCAAGCTACGGTGGTATCTACAGACACAGTGCCTTGCATGTGCCGTTTTTCTATTTGATTGCAGGACTACATGAATAAAAAACACAGATTATTAGTGTAGATAGAATCATGTGTAAGTTGAATGTACTTCAAATATTTTTTATTTGTTTACATTCAAGATGATAAGGTATCATATTTTTCTCTCCATGGCAACTGGTTTTTCTCTTCATTCTCTCCATCTAACCAAACTCCACTCTCCAAATCCAACAATGCATAATCCCAAACCGTCACCGCGCGTGTGCCACACCCACTCTCCCAACAGAATATCCGAGGTTATATCGTTCGAAGAGTCGAAAACCGGCGTCAAAGGTATTCTAGAATCAGGGGTCACAAAAGTCCCACCCATGTTCCACGTCAACCTGGACCCCACCGACACGTCACCCACCGACTCCTCCCTTGCCTTCCCGATCGTTGACCTCCGCGACATCGACACCGACTCCGCACGGCGCGTGGAGGTGGTTGACCGGGTTCAGAGCGCGTGCCACGAGTGGGGGTTCTTTCAGGTGGTGAATCATGGGATTGACGTGGAGGTTTTGGAGGAGATGCTGGATGGGATTCGCCGGTTTCATGAGCAAGACGGTGAGGAGAGGAAACGGTTTTATTGTAGAGAAAAGGAGAAGAAAGTAAGGTATTTCTCGAATGGGAAACTGCTCAGAGACATGGCTGCTCATTGGAGAGACACCATTGCATTTGTGGCGAATCCTCACCCTCCCAACGCTGCTGAAATGCCACATGTCTGCAGGTAATTCTTCTTCATCTCCAATAGTTTGTAAGGTTAGAGAAAAAAGTGTTCAAAACAAGCCTTAGTTTGTCACATGGCACTTGATCAAGGACAACCTATCAAAATTGTTTTATCTTTGATGAAATAATCTTGCATTTGTAGAGATATTGTGACTGAATATACCAAAAAAGTAAGGGGTTTGGGCATTACAATCTTTGAGCTACTGTCAGAGGCTCTTGGCCTTAAATCTTCTTACTTCAAGGAAATGGACTGTGCTGAGGCACTTTACATTTTGGGTCAGTACTATCCCCAATGCCCTGAACCTGAATTGACTATGGGCATTACAAAGCACACTGACTGTGACTTCATGACAATACTTCTGCAAGACCAGATTGGTGGCCTTCAAGTTCTTCATCAGAATCAATGGGTTGATGTTCCTCCGGTGCATGGAGCTCTTGTTATAAACATTGGAGATATTCTACAGGTAACTTCTGTAACAGTTTTTTACTCTTGATATAAAGTACTAAACAGATCACAGCACCACTGAAAATGAGTTTGTTATGTTGGTTTTTAAAAGGATTGTACTAGTTTTACTTATCATTGATTAAGATTTCTTAGAAATTTTAAAATTATGAGTAAGAGTGGTAAACAAGAAGTAAGACTAGCCAAATGTCCTTTGTTTTTAATGACTTTTAGTTGTAAAAAAAAAGTGTGTTTAAAAGAGTAAATCAAATAATGTGTTATTAGCATCCTTTTTGTCATAGTAACACCATATGCACCACAACTTTGTTCAGACCAACATATCTTCACATACCTTTGATTTATCTTTGTTCTTACTTTTCATCTGTCTTATTGTTCACGTTTGGGATGATCTATCTTTCTACCTGTGATTCAAGACCATGATGGCAACACATACTTTCAAGTTCAGAAATAAAATTTTGAAGTTGTGAGAGTGGGAGATTTATGTTAAGATGCTGCTTTCAAAAGTGATTAATCATGAAAGACAAGATACAAAACTGAACTAAAATATCTGGGACTTAAAGTTATAATCATATATTTTCTTTTCTCGGTGCAGCTTATGACAAATGACAGGTTCATCAGTGTTTACCACCGGGTCCTGTCCAAGAATATAGGCCCTCGAATTTCTGTAGCAACCTTCTTCATGAATTTTACCATATCTGAGTGCACATCGAAGCTTTATGGTCCAATAAAGGAATTGTTATCAGAAGAAAACCCTCCTGTCTACATGGACGTTACTATGAAAGAAATCTTGACAAATTATTATGCTAGAGGCCATGATGGGAACTCTTACTTGCGGCCTTTAAGGTTGTGAAAGCACGTATTGGATGGTGCCCTCATGATTCTCACTGAGATACATTTAGTCTGCATTTATCATGGTTAAGTCTTGCACACCCATTCAATATTTTGTAATTGTGACACTTGGTTTAGTTTCTTATCACTCCAGAACAGCCATTATGCCAAAGTTGCAATGAAAGATTCCAGGTCCATCGTGCACAAACTATATGAAATTGTACATTCCATTTTTGGGGTGTTTGAATGGAAGAAAAAGAGAGATAAAAGAAAATGGGTAGAAAGGAGACGAAAGAGAAAGTAGTGGTATGATAATAACCTATTGCATTCACTGTTAAGCATTGGTGTTAGTGAGATGTTAGACAAATTTCTGAATACTTGAACCGCTAAGCATTGGTACCATGGAAAATGTATATTTTGGTGACATTAACTATTTTTTTTTCAAGTCAAAGTAACTTTGAAAATCGAGATACTTATGTTATGAGTCAAAAAAATGTTAACGTAGTGGTGAGTATTTGATCAAATAATAGCTCTAGGAGGTGGTAAAGATGTAGGAATTGAAAAAACATAACTATATGTATGCAGCAACGAAGCCATTTCGGGTTCCAGATTCGCTAGCAACTCAGATAAGGGAAAATGCTAGTATCAGGATTTACCAATTTTATATTATAAGCTTCTCATCACAAAAATAATATTGTGAATTTGCCTCTCAGTAGTACTAATCTTTATCACAGTAGCAGGTTTTAATTGTTAACCCGATGAAACTTTTTCTCCTTCCCCTCATGCTTTTTCTTTGGCCCAATGAAACAGGATCTAGCTCCACATGGTCCTCTCCGATAACTAACTTTCCCTCCTTATTTTCTTCTGCATGTGTATTAACGGGTTGTTCATTTTGCTGGCATGTTACACATCTATCTTCATTCCTTACTCCATTCAACATGGTCCATCTGAGATCTATCATCGCGATCATATAGATCCCACTGATTTAAAAAGATATATTGGAAACATTTCATAGAACATGATCCAACAACAACAATAAAAGGCTTTTGTGGGCTACACACACAAATCACACGATTCATTATCTCAGTTAAAAACCAAATTGCTAGATTCAGGTGTCATCCTAAATGGGTTTGTAACCTGTGCAGTGACCTTTTACACATCTTTTGGTTTAAAAATATGTTGAGCACCACATTTTCACAAATATTCAGACTCCTCTTAACAATTTTGTCCATTGTTTTTCTTACTTTTCTTCTCTCCATTTCAAAGGAGCAAAAACTATGTAATCTACTCTCTTCAATGGTGCTTCTACTGGGTAGAAACAACCTTAATTAACTTTTTATCATCTTTCTTCCTAAGTGTCACAGTAAATATCTCCTCTACAATTATTCCACATCTTGCCTTTTCTTATGCAGACATTTATCTTAACATTATATTTTTTTAACACGATTAATGCAAAACTGAGATGAAGATGCGCTTTGTGAGAGATGGTTGAAGGTGTTGTGGTTTCAATCCAATCGGTGAAAAAAAGACTCTAGAAGACAAAAGCGCTTCTACTTTGGATCAAATGAGGGGCTGCAATATTAACATTGTAAACGAAACCAGAATGAACAGAAAAGGGACTTGATGAACCCTAAGTCTGAAGAAGCACAGAAAGAAGAAAAACTGGTATGAAGGTAAGGAGAAAAAATATTATTTACTTCAGTGAGTCTGTTGTAATTACAGGGGTACACTTATAAAAAAGGGAACATGGGCCAAAGACATGGGTCAAAGAAATAAACAAAAACTAACAACCCAAACCAAATAACTATCCACTTTATCATTTTTGTTACTATTACATTTTTTATTTTTATACTTTTAAATAAGAAGTGCACTTTAAGCTTAACTTTATAAAACCAGCTCATAAAATGAGCTTTATACTCATTTATGTACTATAAAAAGTCTTTATCTCTAGTTGATGTGAGATTTCTAAGAGTGTAATTTCTTTCTCTATTTTAATCATCCGACATGTAGTGTGTAGCGTGTATCATCATTATCATCTAAGATCAAACAAATTTTCAGCACTTTTATTAGATATTTAGAATGACAACAAACGAGCTACCAAAACAAGCATGAGCTACCAAAACAAGCATGTGCTAACAAAACCATTTTTTAGGCATCAAAATAGGGGTTCTCGAGAACGTGTCTACTCGTTCCACACTGGCGGCTATCATTGTCCTCTTCATCTAACTACTCTATCTTTCCAAGATAAAAGTAACTAGAGTTATTTCATTTATCTAGCACAGATAAAACTTGTATTTTCTGCCAGTTTCTTACTATGGCGACCACAAGCACAAATCAGTTAGAGTCGGAGAGCAGTAAGGATTCCACTTATGATAGAATAGCTGAAGTCAAAGCCTTTGAGGAAACAAAACTTGGGGTTAAAGGGCTGTTAGATTCTGGAGTCACAAAGATCCCACGCATGTTCTATCATACCAAGGTGGAAGACCACACTGAAAACACACCAAATGACTCAAAGTTTATTGTCCCCATCATAGACCTTAAAGACATAGACACAAATTCATCCCTGCGCGTTGAAGCACTTGACAAGATTAGAAGGGCATGCAAGGAGTGGGGATTTTTCCAGGTAGTGAATCATGGTATTGGTGTTGAGGTTTTGGATGAGATGATATGTGGAATCCAAAGGTTTCATGAACAAGATGGTGAGTTGAGGAAAACCTTTTACTCAAGGGATCGGAATAAGAAAGTTAGATATTTCTCCAATGGTAGCCTTTTTACAGATCCTGCTTCTAACTGGAGGGACACAATTGCCTTTTTTTCTACTCCTGATCCAGAAGAAATACCAGCAGTGTGCAGGTAATTAAGTAATACTAATTTTGACTTTATTACGCATGATTAATATCAATTGTGGATTATCTAATCAGTGATTGAGATTATATTTTTCTTTTTGAAATAGAGACTTAGTTTAGAAGAGTTGTATATAGCAACACAGCCATGGGCTTGGTTTGCAGGAAATTTTAACATCAGTTGTAATTTGTGAAGTAGGTGCTATTTTTGTAACAATCAAGAATTTTGTTTTTTCACACTTCACGTGAATTACATCAGATATAATCCAAGTCACTTGTACACTTTTAGACACTATCAAACGTGGACTTCTTTCAATTTTCTATGATGAAATAATCATGTATTTGCAGAGATATTGTGATTGAATATTCAGAGAAAGTAAAGGCATTAGGCTTATCAATCTCTGAGCTGTTCTCAGAGGCTCTTGGCCTTCCTCCTTCTTACCTTAATGAGTTAGACTATTTTGAAGGAGAATTTCATTTGTGTCACTACTATCCACCATGCCCTGAACCTGAATTAACTATGGGTACTTCAAGGCACACTGATATTAGCTTCATGACAATTCTTCTGCAAGACCAGATTGGTGGTCTTGAAATTCTTCATGAGAATCAGTGGGTTGATGTTCATCCAGTGCATGGATCTCTTGTTGTAAACATTGGGGATCTTCTGCAGGTAAGAGCTGTAAACACATGCATGTCTTTCTTGGTTTCCTTGATGTTTCCAGTGGTCTTCTTTGTATGTGTCCAAACCATTTTCACTATTTTTCTTTCATCTTTTCTTTAATTGGACTGACACTAATATCTTAACCATAACACTTCCTTTAGCATTTTGATTAGATTACCGTCTATAATTCAATTCGAATGTTTTATTTTTGAAATCTTGATGTTTCTGCCATCTATTGTTATGATTTATCACAGTTAAAATCTCTGACATAAACAACTTTGATGATTATATCTTATCAATCTTCTTGTTGATGCAGCTTATAACAAATGACATGTTAGTCAGTGTGTATCATCGGGTCTTATCAAGGCATATAGGCCCCAGAATTTCAGTAGCAACCTTCTTTTCAAGCTCATTTCCACAGAGTACATCAAAGGTTGTTGGTCCAATAAAAGAATTGTTATCAGAAAACAATCCACCAATCTATAGGGACACTACCATAGCAGATATTAAAGAGCATTATTTTAAGAAAGGCCTCGATGGAAACAGTTCCTTGGACAGCTTTAGGTTGTGCAGTGGTTGAGAATTCGATTGGAGCAACTTTGGTTCTCTAGGAGCACCTTTGGCTTTAGTGTGCATTTTATCACTGTTAACTTGTGCCTTTGACTGTGATATTTTCAGTATCTTGTGAAATTTAAATAAACAACATCAAGTTCAGAGACAGAAACAAGGTTAATTCACTCCTTAAGTATTTTGTACTTCTAGTTCCTGTATTATGATAATACAACATAAACTGCTGAGTATATTATTCTCAGATTACATATAAATTTATTTTCTTTTATGTAAGTTTTTCCTGAAAGAGTGGTCACCTTCCTACTTCAATCTCTATAGTATATATGCTATAAATGTCACTGTACTTTTTCTTCAGAAAAAATAATAATTATGCCAAACCAGGAGTAATCATCATCAAGATTTCAATTCACCAACATTCATTTACAAATGATTCTAGTTAATAGTTAAATTTGTTAACGAATTTAAACAATCTTAGGAAAATTTGAATGGAAAGAAGGAAGGATTCAATTAAATCAAGTCCATATATTTTGGTGCAAGAAAAACAAGTGTAAACCTACTTGAAAACAAGTCCATATAGATTTCTTTTTTATTTATCATCAGTGGTAACAAAAATCATATTATCCTAAAAAATTTCTAAAATTAATATGCCAATAGCAAAAAAGAAACAATATTTATGGGGTTGACACAAATTAATTGAGTTCTTATTCATCCTTATCATTTATATTATTACTTTTTTTTATTGATTTAAAATATGTAAGACACTTTTTCTTATTGATTCCACTTTAAATATTATTTTCTCTTTGTTGTTCAAGTCTTACAATTCTACAACATTTTATCTAGTGTTTTCTTTCTGGTTGATTTATTTTTCTTTAAAGAAATTGATACAATCAAAGTAACTAAGAAAATGACAAAGGACTCAAGATACAATTCACACTGTGAACAGTCATCTCAGCAATCAAGTCAAGGCCCTAACAAATATCAGACGGACCTCACTAGAAGAAGAACTTGGCATAGAACAAAACATCAAATGTTCTTTCTTCTGGTCTTCTTAAAAGACAAAAACATGTTTATAAATAATTTGGTCTCACTTTTGGGGTCCAAATAGAAAAATGGGTTAGAGTAGGTTCACATAGCATAAAATGGAGTGTACTTAACAAAATGGGTTTGTACCAAACCCACTTTTTTAAGACATGACACCTAGAATTAGGGTTTTTAACCTACCTTCTACAAGTTATTCCTAAAGGTGCGGTTCTCACTATGATCAACACCCTAGGCAACCCCTCTCCCTTTCCATTTCTACCCTTCACCCATCTTGCCCATCAAGGCACCCCTTCCTATAAATAGGGTGTCTTGCCTCATGTATTTTCACCTAGATTTTGAATATAGTAAAAAAACTTATTTGGGTCCTAAATGATTTGGGTCTTATTGATTGTGTGAGCATTTCAAGTGCCAACTCTTCCTTCACTTATCTTAGAGTTTCCCACCCTCTAAGTGGCATGATCATCTTCACCATTTTCACCATAAGCTTCCTTTATCTCAACTCTTTTTCCATCCTTCCTTACTTCATAAGCATCTCTTATCTCTTCATCTTTTCTTTTCCATTCGATCATCTTTTCCATTTTTTGTTCTTTAATTCCGCACCTCATCATCATCACACCATATATTTGTGTTTTTTCTTTGTCCTTCTGAAGTGAACCTTCACACATACTTAGTGATTTTGTTAAGTTCGTGTACAGTAGGAATCTTCTTAAGATTCTCGTCAATCTCAAAATCATAAATAAGAGCAACCAATTAAAATGTGTAATTATAAAATCAACTCACATCAGATATCCTATTTGCTTTAACTTTAATAGTGAAACTTTGAAGTTTAGTTTTCAAATATCAATTATTTTATAAAAGGAATTATATGAAAAATCACGAAGGAAACACATGTTACTTTCTTTATATCTTAAAAGTCAAAAACACTTTCTTAAAAATAAACATAAATATCATTTCCATATATTCATTTTGCATCATCGTTGATTTTCTATTTTTAATATCCACAATTCTTTTAATTAATGCATTTAAATTAGAAATCTTCATAGATTGTTATCATGAGTAAAGACAGCCCATTAAACTACTGAATAATGATTCCAGTGAGCTTAAAACATGTACTCTAAAAATAATTTAGATTAAACATTTCATTCAAGCAAATTTGGATTGCGCAAAATATTGCTTATTTTTCAACAAAGACGTGTCTTTTGTACTCTTGTATGTCTTTGATTGAACCATCTGGCCAGAATTTGCCTCTTGGAGAGTCAGCATCTTTGTTTTAAACAAGTGTAATCCATCAAATAAACATCTTATTTAGACTTCTATAGTTTTGTTAGAATCTTTGATTAAACAAGTTGGTTGTCTTAGTCAAGTGGGTGATTGAAACAGTATATATTACTATCACTAAACGTAAGCAGTAATAAATAATTCAAACGTGGTTTTCATGGATAACAAACAAATATTAACCGGTTCATGAATAATTAGAACCAAATTGTTGCCCCTTAACCAGAGGTCTTAAGATTGAAGTTTGAGGTTAGACACTTGCATGGTTTGGATCTCTTCGAGATCTCACATCGATTATAGATAAGAACATTTCATAATATATAAGTTTAACTTGTTCATGTGGGATTTCCAACATTTTATAAGGTTGGATTAGGCTTAAAGTTCACTTCTTAACATGGTATCAAAGTCATTTAGAGCATATCCTAACGAGAGTTTGTTAGACTTATCAGGTCACCCGCTATCGAGCCATCCATGAATATATAATCTCACACACAAGTTGACAAGTCTTGGTGTGAGGAGTGTGTTGCAGATCTCACATCAACTATAATACGTGGGTGCAAACATCACCTTATAAACCAATTTTTTAAGATTGAATTAAGCTTAAAATCCACCTATTCAAATAAAAATGTCTCTATTGGGAGATAGTTGTAGAGATTTGGCCTCATGTGGATTATAATATAAGAAATGCATAGTGTTTTTCAACACTACCAGCTATTCTATTGTCCTCTTTGCATTATCTTTTCAAGGGAGTATATAATGGCATTGTTACTGTCAGATTTGGTGCACAGAACTTTTATTTTGGGCTAGTTTTCCAATATGGTGGTGACAAACACCAACAACTTAGAGTCAGAGGCAAGTAACAGTTTTACTTATGATAGGGCAGCTGAAGTCAAAGCTTTTGATGATACAAAACTAGGTGTGAAAGGCCAATTAGACTCTGGCTTAACAAAGATTCCACGCATGTTCCATCATGAATTAGACATCAATGAGATCTCAAAAGGTGACTCAAAGTTGAGTGTCCCCATCATAGACCTCCAAGACATAGACACAAACTCTTCCCTACGTGCTGAAGTAGTTGACAAGGTTCGAAGTGCATGCAAGAAGTGGGGATTTTTTCAGGTGATCAATCATGGTATTGGTGTTGAGGTCTTGAATGAGATGATATGTGGAATCCGTAGGTTTCATGAACAAGATTCTGAGGTAAGGAAAACCTTTTACTCCAGAGATAGCAATAAGAAAGTCAAATACTTCTCCAATGTAAACCTTTCTAGAGGCAAGGGTGCTAACTGGAGGGACACAATTTCATTTTTTCTAACTCCTGATCCTCCCAGTCCAGAAGAAATACCAATAGTATGCAGGTAACATTACATGACATTTATTTGTGTCATCAAGAGTATATCTACTATTGATTTAACATTAAGATTATGAAAACTTTAATTAATTCAAATCAAGATTTGACTTGTTGAACCTATCAAATTTGAGCCTTTTTTCCTTAGTTACAATGATCATGTATTTGTAGAGATATTGTGATTGAATACTCAAAGAAAGTAAGGATGTTGGGGTATACAATGTTTGAGCTATTCTCAGAAGCACTTGGCCTTAATCCTTCTTATCTTAAAGAATTGGACTCTGCTGATGGACAATTTCATTTGGGTCACTACTACCCTGCCTGCCCTGAACCTGAATTAACTCTGGGAACTTCTAAGCACACTGATAGTAGCTTCATGACAATTCTTCTAGAAGATCAAATGGGTGGTCTTCAAGTTCTTCATGAGAATCAATGGGTTGATGTTCATCCAGTGCATGGATCTCTTGTTGTAAACATTGGGGATTTTCTACAGGTAAGTACTTTATAAACACATGTATGTATAATAATCACATTTCTCTATTTTCTTCTGATATTCATACTTGTGATTGTTTCCTTTGAACCAACAAAAATTGATGAAAGATATACATAATGAGAAAATTTAATGTAAATAGTGTTGTCAATCCATAACCTACAAAGTTCAACAGTAATAATGAAACCTTCATAGATATACTTTATCTCCTGTTTGTTACTTTCATCATGGCACTGTGATTTATTCATTCTCTCAGCATCATCCATTTCCCTTAATGTTGTATTGTCCATTTTTGCTTCTTAGTTTCATTTCCACAAGATCCTTGAGAGATCTAGTTTTGCATTTACTTTTACTTATAACATAATAGAAAATATTTATTCTATTCTTGAAATTTTGGTGTTGTTGCCATCTACTGTTATGGTTTTACAAAAGTAAAATCATTGACATAACACAACTTCTGGTGTTTATATTATCAATCTCCTTTTGGATGGTGCAGCTCATAACAAATGGTATGTTCATGAGTGTTTATCACCGGGTCTTGGCAAAGCATACAGGCCCCAGAATTTCAGTAGCAAGCTTCTTTATAAACACAGCACTACATGGTACATCCAAGGTTGTAGGTCCAATGAAGGAATTGTTATCAGAAGAAAACCCTCCAATCTACAGGGACACTACTGTGAAAGATGTCATGGCACATTACTTTGATGAGAAATGCCTTGATGGGAATACTCCCTTGCAGCCTTTTAGGTTGTGAAGAAAATGTTGAGAATTAGATCGGAACACTCTTGATTCCTTTGGAATTTGATTTCTGTGCTTTTCATTACCTAGTGAACTCTAAAAAAGCTGCATCAAGTTCTATTGATTTAACAAGTCAAAGACACTTTGTTTATTATGATAAAACATTAGTGTGTATAGGAAAATGAAGCTATGAAAAACGAGTAGTATGTTATGAGTTTAAAAATAAATATATATAATAAACATTACGAGAAAATTATGAAATAAAAATCAATTTTTATATATCAAAATAATTAATTGCAATAGTAACTAAATTAGAGACTATTTTAAAAATTAAAAAAAAATTGATTTCTAAATTAGTCTCTATTATTGTTAAATAGTTTCTAAATTGGTATCTAATTAACAACCAAAGTTTTTGCTACCAAATTTATAAACTAAATGATTGGTAGTTAAAACTTTGGTTGCTAATTAAATACCAATTTAAAAACTTTAACACTAATAGAAACTAATTTAGAAATAAATAAAAAAAATAGTTTTTAAAATAATCTCTAATTTAGTTACTATTGCAACTAATTATTTTAGTTGCTAAAAATTGATTTCTATTTCATTATTTTCTTGTAATGAAAGAATCAGTTTAGAATTAAATGATATAAAAAATATTAAAATAATAATTTTGAGAGTTGTAATATAGTTATATAAAAATATGGGTTGTTTTCAATACGGAATTTGTATACTATTCTTTTCGAGATTATTTGTATGTAATCCTAATGTAAGAATGGTTGGAGTTTGAACACTCTCTAACCTCAACCTTTTGTGATATGCCATAACACTCATTTTAGGAAAATTTTGATCAAACTCAAGATTCAATTTCAAGAAAATTCTAATTTCAGGACATTTTTTTACCATAGTAGTAAGAAGGTTTGAATTTTAGGACCAAGTGCAAAAAATCTCAACCATGTATTACTAGGTCAAACCTAGTAGGTTTTCATGTACATATTTGTATAATAGGTTAATTTTAATAATTAATTTAAAAAAAATTAAATTTTAGATAATAGTATAAGAATCTAATAAAATGAATTAATTTCTTATAACGTGGTGAATTAAGATTTGAATTTCTTCTCAGAGATGTATTTATACTTAGTTTTCAACCGCAATTCAAACAACATTAATTTAAAAGGAAGACACTTTTGGAAAAAAAAAAGGTTTAAAATATTTATTTATGAAAACAAATCTTAAGAGTAAATTGAGATGAATTAAAATTGAAAGTTTCTATAAAAAAATTGTAAGATTTATAGAGAAGTTGGATATTCCTTTTATTGTTTTTTATTCTTTAAAATAGATTTTTATATCAAAATTTATTCTTGAATTTCTATTTTCTATGATAAAAAGGGAAATATTTAGTTGAACTAGTTCGAATATAAAAATAAAAATGTGTATGAAATTTAAAATATTTTTTAATAATAAGAATATATTTATATTTTTAATAAATAATTCAAAACTTAAAATTTAGTACATATATACGTGTATTGAATTTGAATGCTATATCTATAAAAACATAAATATAAAGTTTGCTATGAGTGAATTAGAAAAAAAATATATACATTTTATAACGTTTTTCTTATAATTAGGAATTACAAAATAGGTAGCGATATTTAGGAAGGTTAGAAATGTTGACTCTTCTTATCATAGGACAAGAAAGTTTTGGGAGCCTGTGCTAAACAAGTTAAAAGACCGACTCAATGTGTGGAAGGGTAGTTTCCTATCCATGGCAGGGAGGGTTTGCTTAATCAAATCGATTCTCACCTCTGTCCCGCTTTACTACCTATCTATGTATAAAGCACCGGCATCGATTTGCAAGAGTATCACCAGAATCCAAAGGAGGTTTCTCTGGGGTTGGGGGAAGGAGAAGAAGTCTATCTCTTGGGTAAGCTGGGAAGTTGTGTGCAAGAATAGAGAGGAGAAAGATTCGAAAGTTCAATGCAGCTCTCCTGGCTATATGGAGGTGGAGATACATCTCGGAGGAGAAGGGGAGATGGAAGGAACTGCTAGACTCGAAGTATGGCTCGGAAGTGCAGATTCCGATCAAACTTCAATCATGGTGGTGGAGAGACTTACTCAAAGTATGTAGGGAAGGTGAAGGTGAAGGGTGGTTTCATAAAGAAATTGGATGGAAATTAGGATGTGGTGATAAAATTAGGTTCTGGGAGGATGTGTGGATTGGTAATTGTAATCTTAAAACTCTGTTCCCCAGATTATACTCGTTGTCTTTAAACCAGGGGCACAAGGTGGGAGAGGTAGGTGTGTGGGAAGAGTCGGGTTGGTGCTGGCGGTTAAGGTGGAGACGGGAAAGATTTGAGTGGGAATCCGCTCTAGTACAAGAACTTGATGTGCTCATAACCACGACAACCATACTTAAAGAAGAGAAGGACGTCCAGGTATGGGGGAACGAGGAGGAAGGGTGTTTCTCAGTCAATAATGCTTACAAGTGTCTGTCAAAACAAGGAAGAGGCCCTCAACATGTTGTCTTTAAATCGTTGTGGAAGGCTAAGGCGTTCCCAAGTGCGGTGACTGTAACGTGGAGGATTATGATGGACAGACTTCCTACTAGAGTATGTCTGAGAAGGAGAGGGGTGTTGATGGAAACAACCTTATGTGCACTATGCCAGACGAAGGATGAATCGTGTCAACATCTCTTTTTGGATTGTAAATATGCTTCTCAAGTTTGGTCCTTGTGCTTTAAGTGGATTGGAATGTTGTTTGTTCAACATAATGATATAATGACGCACTTCGAGAGCTTCAACCTGTTTCAGGTTAGTCATAATCAAAACCTGGTTTGTAAAGGGGTTTGGGCAGCGGTAGTCAGGTGTATTTGGGATCAGAGGAACTTGGTAGTGTTCCAACAAGGCGTTGTAGATGCAGAAGAAATATTTCAGCAAGCACAAATTAAATCTTGGCAATGGTTGAAACATAAGACAGATTTCTTTAATTACTCCTTAGTGGATTGGGTCCTGAACCCAATGTGCTGCATAAAAAGCTACAAATAACCAGATCTTGGAGACATACTTAGTGGAGGAGAAGGAGATGTTGCTAGTGAGGGAATAAGGCAATGGTAGTGTGCTGGTTGCAGGGTTCAGAGGTTGCTGACTAAGGGTTTCTTAGTTTTCTATCAGCTTTGTTCTGTTCTGTAGGTACCGGTTGAACTGGCCAGCTTAGTTCCTCAGACAGATCTGTGGTGAATTGCCCCTATCATGCTTATTGGATTTGGAAGCTGCTGTCACAGCCATACTTTTTGGATGGTGCTCTTAATTCACTTATGGCAAGATGCAATGCAGGTGAGGTGTCCAAGCCAATTGGGAGGAGGAGAATTGGCTGGTGTGGAGGCTCTACTGAATGTGCAAGTGGATGCTCTGCTTTTCATAGTTGGCTTACAGTGGGTGAACCTGAGCAAAGGAGTATCCCAGTTTTTTCTATGAAGGGGTGAGGTTCTGTCTTTGGTGAAAGTAGTGGAAGGTAAGGGTTCTGACACTGGAGCAACTGAAGGACTGTTATGTGGAAGGAGTTAAGGAGGTGTAAGTTGTATCCCAAGATGCCACGGTTAAGTGCAAGGAAACAAATGGTCTAAAGTTTAGTGCTATGGTGCTAAGAACAAGTTCGCTTGGTAGGCATGATTTGGCACGGTCAAAGGGAGTCTTATAGCAGACAATTTAACTTGTTTATACTGGTTTTGGGGGACTTTTAGACCAACTGTTTAATTGGGATGAACTTCCATTAACTTCATTACCAAAGGAATTAGACCTGGAGCAACAGATTCAGACTCAATTATATTAAAGGTGAGCAGGTGCATCTGTGACCTAGGGGTTGCAGTTGTGGTTACATGAGCTAACATAATGGGTTGGAGGTGTGGTAGTTGGTCTTATACACGGTTGACCTTTAGTGCTTTAGGTGCATTATGGCTCTGCAGGAGCAACTTTTAATCAGGATATATCAGTATTTGTGTGAGCCTAGATGGTTGAGCTTGTGTAAATCTGATAGTTGTATCTGTATTTTGAGTTTGTATAAGGGTTGGGGTACCCCTTAAATATCCCAATTTAATTTTCATTAATTCATTGCTGATAAAATAAAAATGTCTATTTTTTTCAAAATTTATTTTCTTTATATAATTTTATTTTTATTTTAATATGTATATAAGTCCATTTAATAATATAAATATTTTATAAATCTTTAATAAATTAATTAATGTCTATAATTTAATAAATTAAAACAACTATTACCTTTACAAATAAAAGTCCATATATACATATTTTCTAAATCTTTAATGAATTAATTAATGTCTCTAATTTGATAAATTAAAAAAATTATTATTTTTATATATAATTAAAAATTGAAATTCAGTTTATAAATATTAAGTTCCTCTATTATAATTAGTGATTAAAATTTAAAAATTAAAATTTAATTTGTAAGGATTAATTATTTAAGTTACCGAATTTTTTATATTTACTTTCATATTTTATAATAAAATTAACTTTTTTAATTCTTTTATTTAAAGAAATGGACCAATATAATGAGTCAGGAATGATGCTTAAAAATATCATCCCAACCCACCAAATTTTAACAATTAACAGGTAAATTCATCAAATTTAACCCACTTTATCATCTTACTTATGTCTTCTAATAATTAATTGTTATAAAAGATCATCTTTAATTGAAAAATAACATGTCAATTAAATTTTACTCCTTAAAATAAACTAATGAAAAACATAATATATTTTTTTTCTTTTCCATCACCCTACTGTTTGGTAGTGTGGAAAAAATGAGAGAAGAGAAATTTTTAAGGTTAAACTACTCTTTTGTTTTCTCTCTCTCTAATTATACTATTTATCTTCTAGTTTCAATAATAAAAAATATTTATTTTAAATTCATTTTTGTCCTTGCAACTTTTTTTTTATTTTTTTGTAATATTTTTATTAATCCTTGCATTTAGAATTGGGTAATACGGTTAGAGGTGAAGTTGACATGGATTTTGATTGTTTAAGAGGCTTCTTATTATTGTCCACTGTCTTATAAAGATTCCTCTTCTTTTATTTGAAAAATAACTCTATATAATTTACTCTGATTTTCAACATTTAAAAACATATAAATAAATAGTTCTAATTTAATAAATAAATTATAAAATTGAATAACTATAAATAATTATTTAAAATAATTTTATAAGATTAAATTTGTTCTCGAACGGGTTTTGGGGCCTAGAGAACGATTGTATGCTCCTCCTCTCGGTCGGTCGTTTCCACAAGCAGCTACCTGTTCCTCCAACTCCTTCCTCTTCCACTCGGTCAGTCATCTCCTCGCACAGACTCGAATGATACCTGCAGAAGGCACTTCGACGATCAAGTCAGCAAAGGTGCTGACACTCGGTTGTCAGAGTACTGTAGATAATGACTTACATGATTCTTGGAATTTGCGCTATTTATATTACCTTAATGGGCCTTCGTTGGTGGGCCGGATTAGGGGAATAGATCACGTTTAGGGTTGTGCTGAGTAACCTTTAATTATGGATTAGCCTTGTTGATTTGGTTGGCCCATAGGTCGGTCAACATGATGTTGCCATGCGACCTTCCTTATCATGGGCGAACGATCAGACAGTTTTTTATTCTGACCGACTGGAGGTGGTATATCGGTCGTACCAGTACACTTGCCCCCCAGGCCATACCAGTATACTTGCCCCCCAGGCTCGAGGGTTAATAAAGCCAAAGGGTCTTGTTGATATGGTCCCAGTCGGATTTCTGGTGGCGGTTTAAGGTTCTCACAGGTGACGTGATGGGTGGCAGTGCCTGAACGGGTGACGTGATGTGCATTTATGAGGAGGGGTTTTTGGCGCCAAACGACATGGATCGTTGGATCAAAAAGATCCAACAACTGAGGGAGTTATGGCGTTTCGACTTCCAAGACTCCTTCGGATTATAAATAGAGGCTCTCCACAGTGACTTCTTACGCTTTCTTTCTGAACTCTGCTCCGAATCTCGAACGACTTTCGTCCACTTGTGTTGCTTTTTCTATCCTTCCAAGGTTAGTGATGTCTTCCCTTTCTCGTCCCACTTCTTCTTCCTCGACTGCTCCCTCTCCTCTTCTCGAACCCCCTTCGTCTTCATCTTCTTCGTCCTCCTCGTCTGCTTCTTCCTATACCAAAATCCTCTCAGTCGGGGCAATTGAGACTATTGTCCCTCAGGGGGAGGAAGTGAGGGGTGATGACCCGGGCAATGCGACTAACCAGTCAAGCACCTCCGAGTGGTTGCGCCCTCATGAGGGCCCTAGTTGGGTTGATCCCAAAGTATTTGGGATCACGTCTGTCTTCCTGACGGACGTCTCTGTCTCTGACTTTTTGAAGAGGGTTCCTATTGTGAAGGCTTCTGCCAGGGAATATCTCTTAACCTTCGACTCTTGTTCGTTGACCGACCGTGTGTACAAGGAACGGTCATCCACCGAACCTCATTTCTTCTTCATGTACACTTGTCTCTTTTCTGATTTGCATGTGTCGCTTCCTTTTGACACGTTCACGGTGGGCGTCCTTCAGGCGCTCAACGTTGCTCTGAGTCAGTTGCACCCAAACACATGGGCGTCCATGCAGGTCTTCCGCGTGGTATGCCAAATTTTTGGTTTGCGTCCTTCCTCCTCTTGTTTTTGCATTTCTACACCTCCCACCCGTCTGACCCTGTCAGTTGGCATTCGTTGGTCAGCCGGTCGGGCAACATTCTGTTCAAAGCCTTCACGGCCTCATATAAAAACTTCAAAGAGAGGTTCTTTAAAGTGTTTGTGGAGCCCGCGGGTATGTCACACTTCTTTGATGCAACTGGTCAGCCTAGATTTCCTTTGTTTTGGACTGGGAAGCCTACAAAGATTAAGGATTGACCTCGTCCGGTTAAACTGAGTGTTGGTGAGCAGGAGAACTTTGCTCTTTTTGACAACCTTTCTAGAAAACTTCCTGCGCGGCGACTGATGTCTTTGTACACCGAGTCTGATTACAAGGCGGCCTTTGAGAGTATGTTAACATCTTAGACCTTCGGTCGTTCGTCAAAATTTTAACTAACGTTTTGTGTTTACGTTACAACGATCGTGAAAAGAGAAGTCTCACAGGCAGTCAGAATGTTGAAAGCTTTTAAGGATCACAAGAAAGAGAAGAAGGATCGCTCGGGTCCTGAGGTTGTACAGACGGAGGCCCGAGTGGGTCCCTCCCAAAAGAATCCAAAGAAGAGGTTGCGTTAAGGAGGGAACACCGCACGAACATATCGCTCTCCAAGTGAGATGCCCGTGCCTCCCCCATGTCGCGCAGCCATCAATCTTGATTCGTTGCCGATAGACGACTTTAACCGACCTATGCCTACGGTCGTTGCTATGCCGATGGACGTCGTGCAGTAGTCACCCCTTTTGGTGTAGGGGGTGACTTACGTTTTTCTAGAGGTGTAAGTGTGGATCTACCCCATAGTACTGAAGAGGTAATCCGAGCGGTTCCCGAGGACGACCTGCTCAAAGGCGACATAGAAATTATTTGTCGAGGTATTGTGTTGACCCGCCTTGGAGCAAGTTCCCGCGGTCGACGCGTGGAGGAGGTTTCTCGTTTGGAGAACGAGCAGCTTGAAGCAGACTGTTGATGGTAACAGAGCTTATGAAAAGAAGCTGTGCGATCAGGCTGTCGAGCAGGAGCTGGACGCGGCCCGGATATCTGAGCTAAAGTGGCTGGAGGCCGATAGGGTAGCTGAGATTGTCTGACTGAAAAGGCCTTGGAGGAGGCTGGCCAAAGGATGTCGTCTCTGGAGGACGACATAGTTTCTCTGAAGCAGGGAAAGGAGGCGGTCGAGGTCGAGCTGGACAAAACCATGGATGATACCATGACTTTAACTAGTCAAAGTTTCAACTTGGTTGTTCGGCAAGTTGGAGTGTTGTATGGTGGCCCTCCTCCTTCTGGTGAGTACGACCAGGATATGGAGGTCTTCGACGACCGTCTCGTGCCCGCGGACGAGGTCCAGAGATTGCAAAGTGTTGTTGAGCCTACACCGAGCGAAGACGCTGAAGACCATAGCTTAGGTTTTTAATTTTCGTTTCCTCTTGGTCGGGATGTGGCCGCTCATTTTGTTCCCTTGAGGCGGGAGTGTATCCTCATCCTTCGTTTAACATCAATGCAATAGTTGTTTCCAAAAATGTATGCAAGTTATCTTTATTGGTCGGTGTTGTGGTATAAATTTGAATAACTAAGACTAATTTAAACAATGTAATTCATATGAGATATTCGTATCGGTCGGTGTCGTGATGTAAATTTGAATATCTAAAACCAGATTAAACAACCACATTTGTGCAAGTTAATCTTGTCGGTCGGTTGATGACATTTTATAAGATGACGAGTGTTTTGAATTGTGCGGTCGGTGTGGCATTTGGTGTTATTGGGATTGACCGACATGCTTGTATGGGAATCGGGAGGGTATGTAGGTTAAGGCTTCATCCTGGCCGACACTAGCGTTTGGGTATCGGGAGGGTATGCCGGTTACGGCTTCATCCTGGCCGAACCGTGTCATTGGAGTGTTGGGAGGGTAAGCTGGTTAAGGCTTCATCTTGGCCGACACTTGCGTTTGGGTACCAGGAGAGTATGCTTGTTAGGGCTTCATCCTGACCGAACCGTGTCTTTTAGGTTGATTTTACAATTTGCACATTGCTTTATAGAAACGTGTCATTAAAACCTCTCTGACTGAAGTGCGTTGTCGAGCGAGGAAAGAGTTCGTATATTATATTCATCATTCAACTATAATAAAATTTGAGGTGCGTGGCATTCCACATCCTCGGTACAATCTTGCTTGATAGCCACTCTAGGTGGTATGCCCCCCTTCACTTACATAACGGATCCGGAATAGGCCTTCCCAATTTGATGAGAACTTGTCGTCCGTCTTCCTGGCGTCACTGTGCATCCTCCAGACAAGGTCTCCCTTGTGGAAGCTCCTCGGACGAACCTTCGTGTTGTACCTTCTTGCCGCCCGAAGCTTGCATAGGGCCTCGCGGATCTTGCTCTTGTCGCGGAGTTCGTTCATGAGGTCAAGTCCGACCGCTAGGCTTTCTTGATTTAGGGATAAATCAAAGAGTTGTCGTTTGACGGACGGATCGCCTACTTCTACCGGGGTCATAATTTCGGTGTCGTATTTCAGGCTATACAGTGTTTCTTGTGTCGTCATCTGAGGTGTGCACCAATACGCCCACAAGACTTCTAACAGTTGATATGTTAAAAGTTATGGTTTTAAAAACTGAACTCGAGCTGTGGATTGAGCAAACCAAAAACTGGTGACATTGGTATTAAACAGGTAATTTGAACTGATGATTTAAATTGTATTTTTTCTAACTTTAAAATTTAATTTTAATTTTAAAATTGAAATTTATATTTATTCATATTTAAAAATTGAAATAAATTATGCTATCATGTTTTATTATAATTGTACAATTTAGTCATTTGTATTTTAATATGTCTCACTTTCATATAATTTCATATTATATTAATTTTTATTTTATTATTATGCAAGTAGTGTTTTGGTTAATGGATATTATTGTAATTTGTTAGGTAGTATAATTAGAATGATACTTTTTTATATTTTCATATTCATTTAATATGTTCAGAATAAAATATAATGATATTTTTATTTTAGTACTATAAAGTTATGATATAATATATTTTAATGCTAATATATACTATTTATTTATTATTTATTAAAATGAGTTCAATAATTGAATTTGAAATCAGTATGTCTTACAAATATTGGTAAATTTGTTTGGGAATCCCTCCTTAACTTAATGGGGATCATGACCAATTAATCTTGATAATTGTCATTGAATATATTCAATGATGGTCATTTAAAGTTCTTGGAATTATATCTCTCTTAAGACTATGAAGTTTAACTTAGAAAGTTGTAGATAATATTTTCAAGATATGTTGAAAATGTGACAAACATTAATTATCTATTATGTCTTTATGAAGTATTCCTCTCCTTTTCTATATAAAAGGAACTTGTGAGGAAGAGAAATGCAAGCAAGTGAGAAGAGCAACATAGAGAGTAAATGAGAGAGTTGATATCCACCATAGTGTGAGATTAGAAATTCTAGTGAGAGGCTAGAGAGATATTGTATTTCATCCTTGTTGTGTGAGATTAAGTGTTATCCTCATAAAGTGAGAAAAACCAATATTGTAATCTACTTTCATAGTGGAGACATTTTCTAGACTAGGTCCTGTGGATTTTTATTTCTCAAATTGAAAAGGTTTTCCCACGTCAAAAATTCTTGGTGTCTTTATTCTATTTTGCTCTGTTTTCTTTGTTTGATTATTGCTTCTGCAAGTGCCCATTTTGTATCTACACCAAAGAGGGAGAATTAATTCTAATTTTCTCAATAGTGGTATCAGAGCTTGGTGTTTTGATACAAGATGGAAGGAGTCTTTACTGATGGAGTTATGTTCAAGTTGATAGCGGACAATTATTCCTATTGGAAGCCCATGATGGAGGATCACTTATACTGTAAGGATATGCATGAGCTCATCTTTTGCAAAGACAAGCCAGAAGATAAAAGTGATAAAGATTGGAAACTTTTGAATTGAAAAGTTGTTGCAATGACTCGAAAGTATATTGATAGAAGTTTGTTTGAGCATATATCCACATACAAAAATGATTATGAGTTCTGGTCAAAGCTTGAATTTATGATTCAAAAGAAAACTCCAAGAAATAAAGCATCTCTTGTTATAAGACTGATGAAACTTGACTACACGGATTATCAAAGTACGATGGAGCACTTAAATTCAGTTAAGGGTCTTATCAATCAATTGACAAAGATAGATATGAAGATTGATGATGAGTTGCAGGCACTATTGCTACTCAGTTCGTTGCCTGAAAGTTGGGATACACTAGTAGTCACACTCAACAACTCAGTCCCAAATAGGAAGATCACAATGGACATTGTTTCAGACAGTCTGTTGAATGAAGCATCCAAAAGGAAAGAAAGAGGTGTTGGGTCTATTAGTGTCTAAGTTCAAGAGGAGAGGGGTGAATTGAACATATAAAATTTTCGCAAATACACATAGTTTTCAGTATATCAGAGGAAAAAGAACAGATTGTTTTTAAAAGAAACAGATTGATTCTTCAGAACAGTCTAACACAATTTGAACTTGTTCAAATTAAAATTGCAATCAACAGAGAGATATAACATAATCAAATTGGTTAGCTTTTACCAGTTTGAAGAATACAGATTATGCCAAGAAATCAATCAAGTTCATTCAACACAAGGTCTCAAAGGGAAGGAATCTTTGTAAGGATTTAATGAATAAGACTATTTGTTCTTAAACCAATTAAAACCTCATATACAAGTACTTTGTTATTGATTAGAGAACTTTAACAAATCAGGAAGAACAGTTTTTATTAAACCCATAATTAACAGATTTGATTTCAAAAGAACATATTCCTTTCTTGACAGAATTAAGCAAAACCAGAAACGAGTGCAGGGATGAGAAGAAAAGACAAGCAAGTTTTTAAACTGGTTCACTCATACAGAGCTACATCCAGTTTCACCTTACTCCAAGGTGGAATCCACTAAAAACAGTATCAATCACTTACAAACACAACAGTTCTTGAACACTACAAGAACAATACAACCAATGCTAAAAAAACCCTATTTCAGCACACCTTGCACTCCAAGAAACCCTATCAAGGAGTGACTAACACTTACACCTTTACAAACCAGAATAAAGGAAAGATAACACCTGAAAAGAAGATGCAAGAACTCAAAACCAGTAGTTCAATTTGCTGCAGAACTGCACCAGCACCTTCACCAAGATCAAAGTTTTCCTAGAACAAGCTCACTTGAAAATCCCTTTGGAAAACCTTTCAAAAACTCAATTCAATCCTTCTTCTCACATAGAAAGTGTTTAATCTCTGTCAAAAATGTGATTGCTCAACAACCTTTCATGTGAGAGAAGCTTTTCTTTATATAGAAAACAGTTTCTAACTTCTTTTCAAAAAAAATAGTTGAAAAGCTGTTATGAAAACAACAGATTCAGTTTTAAACTAAACAAATTTATTTTTGGAAAAGTGCCAACTCAGCTAACTGAAATAACTGACTGAGTTGTACCTTTGGTGCCCTAACCACCTTTCGAAAATCCTTTCAGCACACCAAAAATAAACCTATTCTTTTACAGCGAAACAGATTTTATTTTTTTTGTGCAGTATCCTGATTTTTGGAGAGAACTCTAAAAACCTTTTGGAAAATCTTTTAAATAAAACCGACTAAAACCAGTGCAGAATAAAGACAAACAGACTAAAACCAACTTGTTCAACAAGATATAAAAGATAAAGACTATGAAATAGGATCACTTGTTGTGGTAGTAAAGCTCAGCTAGCTGCTCCTAAACTCCTTCAATTTGGTCATCCAAGTGTTGAAACTTGGCTTGAGCCATTTCATAATGTGCCTTTTGGTCATATGTGAGTGTGTCCAGCCTGCTTAGAACTTGTCTTTCGAACATGGATAGAGGTTCACCTCTATACACAGGTTCCTCATATGCAACCAATGCATTTTGGCTTGTAGCAGCAACATCCTCCTTTGCAGAAGAGTGGGCTGGTGACTCATCCATGTGCTGCACACCATCAGCATTTTCTTCTTCTTCATCTGCTGGATCAGCTGCTTCATTCTCAACTCTATTTGTAGCATTCCTTCTAAATATCCAGCTGTCATCCTCCTTTTGGAACCCCATCTTCAAGAGAGTGGAGTTGTCTATTTCACTTGTTGCCTTAATGGTGTCATTTCTCTCATTTGCAGTATCAACTTCAAAATAATCAATTAGCTTTGACACAAAAATAGCATATGGAAAACGATAATCGGGAAGCCTTGTGGATTTGAGCATATGCTCTACCATTGTACTCACCCAATTTACCTTGAGTTGGTTCATTATACAGTATAGCAGAATCAAATCCTCTTCATGATTGCTTCCTCTAGGAGTGAGTTGCCAAGCAATTATGTAGGCTAGGAGTCTTGGAATTATTGTCAGATTTCCAGCATGAAATCTAGCTACTGGTTCAGCAGGATTTCTAACACAACTCCTATAAAACTGCATTTTGTTGAACCCTTGAATTCCAACAGTATTCCCTTTGCTAACCTTCATTCCTGAATACTTGATTCCTCCCACATTGCTCCATATTTCCCTTGTAATTTTCAGCTTCACACCTTTCACATGGGAGACCAGATTTTTGCCATCTTGAACCAGATTGTTGTAGAACAATTTCACCAAGTCTGGATAGACATTTCCAATCATTTCTAAGAAGCTTTTAAGCTTTTGATGCTTGAGCAGGGTTTTCGCTTCAGTTAGATTTTCTTCTCTCAACCAAGAAAATTTCAGCACCTTGGGCACATTGACTTGCTTTCTGCTTGTTTCATGGATGAACCTTGTCATAGCTTCAGAATCTCCAGCAAACCAGTTTTCCAGAATGCCTTGGTTGCTGTTAGATTGCTCTTTGGATTTCTTCTTTCTGTGTGAAGAGGATGCCATGCTTAATCTGTTGCTACCTGCACTTAGTCACCTAAAGATAAACCAGCTAGAAGAAGGGTTAGTAACAGTTCACATGACCATTTCAAAATAGAAACTAAACACGGTGATTTGTTTGAACCTGGACAGCTCGTAGCAGAGATGAGAAGGTGTGAAAAACACTTGATTAGTGCCAGGTTTATATAGAGCTTTAACTCAGATTTCAAAAATCACAAATTTTAAAGGAAATCAATTTAATCAGATTTCAAAAATTATGGGTTAAAAAAAGATCAAATCAATCAGATATGCTTCAGATTTTATTCTTGTGGTACAGCAGGTTCAGGTGTTGATTTACGTAAGAATATATTGGAACCAGATTTCAGTTTGAAAAATCAAATCTGTTGCACCTATACAAAATCCAATCAGTTAGGATACCCACATGCTAATTGTCATAGACCTGCTGGTTAATAACCGTAAAAGCAGTCAAAGATAAAGAGAGAGAGAGAGAAAAAAAAAACAAATCTTTCTTTTTCCTAGTCACAGCTGTGATTCTGAAACAGAGAGCAAAACATGTTAAAATATAAAATAACATATTGAAATTTTTACTGCAGAGGAACACTTAAGCTAATGATACCCAATTCATTTAGAAGAAAATAAAACCTATATTTAGCAAGAGGTTTAGTAAAAAGATCAGCCAATTGAAATTCAGTGCCAATGAATTTGATATCACAAGTTCCATTAGCTATATGTTCTCTTAGGAAGTGATGTTTAATTTCAATATGTTTAGTTCTTGAATGCATGACAGGATTCTTAGACAGATTTATAGCACTAGTGTTATCACAATTTATAGGTATCTTGTTTAATAGAATCCCAAAGTCACTTAGTTGCTGCCTTAGCCATAAGGTTTGAGCACAACAACTTCCAACAGCTATGTATTCTGCTTCTGCTGTAGAGAGAGCAACACAAGCCTGTTTCTTGCAATGCCAAGAGATTAGACTTGATCCAAGCATGTGACAAGTCCCACTTGTGCTTTTCCTATCAACCTTGCAACCTGCAAAGTCAGAATCTGAAAAACCAGTTAAGTTTAAAGATACATTGTTAGGATACCATAATCCAACATCCTTAGACCCTTGCAAGTATTTCATAATTCTCTTTGCTGCATTGTAGTGTGATTCCTTTGGATTAGATTGATATCTAGCACATAAACACACGGCAAACATAATGTCAGGCCTGCTAGCAGTTAAGTATAATAAGGAACCAATTAAACCCCTGTATTTTGATTGATCCACTGATTTTCCTGCACAATCTTGATCCAGTTGGCAGCTTGTTGAAATAGGAGTGTTGATTGCTTTGCATTGATCCATATCAAATTTCTTAAGCAACTACTTGCAGTACTTTGCTTGATTTATGAAGATTCCATCCTTGAGTTGTTTTACTTGTAGTCCAAGGAAGAAATTCATTTCCCCTAACATTGACATCTCAAATTCACTCTTCATTGCAGTAACAAAAGCTTCACACATTTCTTCATTTATGGCCCCAAAGATGATATCATCCACATACACTTGTACAAGGATAATATCTTCTTTTTTTCTTCTTTATGAATAGAGTTTTATCAGAATTGCCACGGTTATATCCTTAAGAGAGCAAAAACTCACTCAATCTCTCATACCATTGCCTGGGTGCTTGTTTTAATCCATATAACGCCTTCTTAAGCATGTACACATGCTCTGGATTTTTATGATCTTCGAACCCTGGAGGCTGAGATACAAACACCTCTTCATTAATGTAACCATTTAAGAATGCACTCTTGACATCCATTTGAAATAGCTTGAACCCTTGTATGCTGGAAAATGCTAGGAGTAATCTGACAGCTTCAAGACGTGCTACCGGTGCATAGGTTTCACCAAAATCAATTCCCTCTTCTAGGTTATAACCTTTAGTAACCAGCCTTGCTTTATTTCTAGTGATAGCCCCATGTTCATCCATCTTGTTCCTGTACACCCACTTGGTTCCTATGATATTCATCTCATGCCTTCTTGGAACCAAAGTCCATACTTCATTGTATTCAAACTGGTTCAGTTCTTCCTGCATTGTTGTTATCCAATTGCTGTCTTGTAGTGCTTCTTCCAGACTTTTAGGTTCAATCTGTGAAACAAAGGCCATTGTTTTGCAGAAATTATTAAGTGAATTTCTTTTTGAGACTCCTTTCTCAATTTTACCAATTACATTGTCTAGTGTGAGATCCCTGGGTGTTTTCCATTCTTTAGGCAATCCTGCATTCATAATAGATTCTTTGACAACATTTGGATTAGTTGCATCAAGCTCACTGGATTGATTATTTTGCAAAATGGTTCTTAAATCATCCATACCAGGTTCATCCAGAACAGATTTAGGAACAGAACAATCTGTTTCATCAAATACAACATGTATAGATTCTTCTACTGCAAGCAATCTTTTATTATACACTCTATAAGCATGTCCATTTATAGCATAACCAATATGTGTTCCTTCATCTGATTTAGGATCAAATTTCCCCAGATTGTCTTTACCATTATTTAGAACAAAACATTTGCAGCCAAAAACCCTAAGATGACTAATGTTAGGCTTCCTACCTTTATACAATTCATAGGGAGTTTTCTTAAGAATTGGTCTAATCAATGTTCTGTTAAGCACATAAGAAGTAGTGTATACTGCATCAGCCCAAAAATATTTAGGTAAATCAGATTCATTTAGCATGGTCCTAGCTAACTCTTCTAATGACCTATTCTTCCTTTCAACAACACCATTTTGTTAGGGTGTCCTAGGAGCATAATAGCTATGTGTGATCCCATGTTTTTCACAATATCTATCAAATTTTGCATTTTGAAATTCTCCCCCATGATCACTACGAATCTGTTTTATTCTATTTTCATTTTCATTATGCAGAACCTTAGCAAGTTTCTTAAAGGCTTTATATGCATCATTTTTAGAAGCAAGAAACAAAGTCCATGTATATCTTGAAAAGTCATCAACAATCACCAAGGCATAGTAATTTCCAGCTAAGCTAGCAGTTCTAGATGGTCCAAACAAGTCCATATGTAAAACATCCAAGGCTTTATTTGTAGAAACCACATCTTTAGATTTAAATGAAGTTCTTATCTGTTTTCCCTTTACACAAGCATCACACAATCTGTTATTCTGAAATTTTATGTTTGGTAAACCAGAAACAAGTTCCTTAGACTTCAGCTTATTCAAGTGATTTGTGTGAATATGAGCTAGCCTCCTATGCCACAGTCATGACTCATCACTTTTAGATAACAAACACTCATTTTCAGAGCAGCTCTTCATAATATTTAAAAGATAGATGTTGTTTACCCTTTTTCCTGTGAAAAGCACCTTACCAGAAATTTCATTTGAAATTGTACAAGTGTTGGCTTCGAAATTGACCTTGTATCCCTTGTCACACAGCTGGCTAATGCTTAGAAGACTATGTTTTAGCCCTTCAACATACAGTACATTCTCAATAGTGGTTGAGTCTGCAGTACCAACATTTCCTCTTCCAAGAATCCTTCCTCTATTATTATCTCCATATGTGACGTGTCCTTCAGCTTTAAGTTTCAGATTTGTGAATTGGGTGACATCACCAGTCATGTGCTTTGAGCACCCACTATCCAAGTACCACTGATTTTTCCTGCTGTTTTTCTGCAAAACAAAACAGATTTAACACATATGGTACCCCTTCTAAGTTTAGGGTCCAACATGATTAATACCTTTCCTTAGGAAGCCATTTGGCCAACCCTTTTGGAACAAGGTACCTTCTAGCTTTACATGTTCTAGATATATGTCCAGACTTCATACAATAAAAACAAGTTGTAGAATGCATTGTATTAGACCAACTAAAAGAGGAAAAACCTGTTTTGGAAGGAACAAAAAAACTGGACAGCTTTTTCACATTGCTTTTCAATCCAGGATTGTATCCTAGACCATTTTTATTAAAAACAGCATTCTGTGAACCTAATAAAGTTTCAAGATTTTCTCTTCCTTTGGTGAAATTTGAAAGTGTTTTTAACAAATACTCAACCTGTTTTTCCAGCTTTTTACAATTATCACAGGTTTTTATTGATGCATGCAAACATGTTAATTTAAGGCTAACCAATTCAGTTTTAGCTTTGTGCAGTTCTTCTTCAAGAGTTTTGACCTTAGGTTCAAGTACCCTATTTACTCTATTCAATTTGTTGCACATTACAGCTAATCTGTTTGCTTCATCATGTGTTTCCTTAAATGCAATTAACAGCTGATCATAATTTTCAGAATCAGTAGAAAAATCACTTACTGAATCTGAGTTAGATTCTTCATCATTCGCCATAAAGCACAGATTTGCTTCCTCACTTTCGGTTGAGGAATCACTAGATGAGGATACATCATTTTCTTCCCATGAGATGTATGCTCTTTTGCCTTTGCTTCTTTCACTCTTCTTGCTTGCTGATTTTTCTTTGTTTTGATTGTTTGGACAATCAACCTTTATATGACATGGTTTACCACATCCAAAACAAGTGTAATTGGAAGAATTTGAATAATTGGATTTAGCTCTTTCTTTGTTGAGTTCTGTCACGGTTTTTCTTTCTAAGAAACCTGCTGAATTTTCTGGTGAGCAGACTCAAAGTCTCATCATGTTCAGGATTATCTTCTTCCTCACTTGTATCATGTTCCATGGTAGTTTTCAAGGCAATTCCTTTGGCTCTCTTCTCCACAGTTTCTTGTTCTTTAAATCTTTTCAGCTCTAGTTCATGCTCCATCAGTTTTCCAAAGAGTGCAGCAGTGGATATCTTGGATAAATCTCTGGATTCTGAGATTGTTGTTACCTTAGGCTGCCAGCTCCTATCAAGGCATTTCAGCACCTTTATGTTGAGCTCTTCCTTGTCAAAGACTTTACCAAGGCCAGTGAGGTGATTTACAATATGCAATACTCTCTTCTGATTGCACATCTGCAATACTCTCTTCTGATTGCATTCTGAACAGTTCGTATTCCTGAATGAGTGAGTGTTTCCTTGCTCGTTTCACATCATCCGTCCCTTCATGAGTTACCTCTAGTACCTCTCACATCTCCTTAGCTCAGTTGCATTGAGAAACTATAAAGAACTCATCTATATTCAGTGCAGAGGTGATGATGTTCTTGGCTAAGGAGTCATATTGGGCCTTCTTCTTCTCAGTTTCACTCCATTCACACTCAACAACTCAGTCCCAAATGGGAAGATCTCAATGGACATTGTTTCAGACGGTCTGTTGAATGAAGCATCCAAAAGGAAAGAAAGAGGTGTTGGGTCTATTAGTGTCTAAGTTCAAGAGGGGAGGGGTGAATTGAACATATAAAATTTTCGCAAATACACATAGTTTTCAGTATATCAGAGGAAAAAGAACAGATTGTTTTTAAAAGAAACAGATTGATTCTTCAGAACAGTCTAACACAATTTGAACTTGTTCAAATTAAAATTGCAATCAACAGAGAGATATAACATAATCAAATTGGTTAGCTTTTACCAGTTTGAAGAATACAGATTATGCCAAGAAATCAATCAAGTTCATTCAACACAAGGTCTCAAAGGGAAGGAATCTTTGTAAGGATTTAATGAATAAGACTATTTGTTCTTAAACCAATTAAAACCTCATATACAAGTACTTTGTTATTGATTAGAGAACTTTAACAAATCAGGAAGAACAGTTTTTATTAAACCCATAATTAACAGATTTGATTTCAAAAGAACAGATTCCTTTCTTGACAGAATTAAGCAAAACCAGAAACGAGTGCAGGGATGAGAAGAAAAGACAAGCAAGTTTTTAAACTGGTTCACTCATACAGAGCTACATCCAGTTTCACCTTACTCCAAGGTGGAATCCACTAAAAACAGTATCAATCACTTACAAACACAACAGTTCTTGAACACTACAAGAACAATACAACCAATGCTAAAAAAACCCTATTTCAGCACACCTTGCACTCCAAGAAACCCTATCAAGGAGTGACTAACACTTACAACTTTACAAACCAGAATAAAGGAAAGATAACACCTGAAAAGAAGATGCAAGAACTCAAAACCAGTAGTTCAATTTGCTGCAGAACTGCACCAGCACCTTCACCAAGATCAAAGTTTTCCTAGAACAAGCTCACTTGAAAATCCCTTTGGAAAACCTTTCAAAAACTCAATTCAATCCTTCTTCTCACATAGAAAGTGTTTAATCTCTGTCAAAAACGTGATTGCTCAACAACCTTTCATGTGAGAGAAGCTTTTCTTTATATAGAAAACAGTTTCTAACTTCTTTTCAAAAAAAATAGTTGAAAAGCTGTTATGAAAACAACAGATTCAGTTTTAAACTAAACAAATTTATTTTTGGAAAAGTGCCAACTCAGCTAACTGAAATAACTGACTGAGTTGTACCTTTGGTGCCCTAACCACCTTTCGAAAATCCTTTCAGCACACCAAAAATAAACCTATTCTTTTACAGCGAAACAGATTTTTTTTTTTGTGCAGTATCCTGATTTTTGGAGAGAACTCTAAAAACCTTTTGGAAAATCTTTTAACCACTTCAAGTGCTTGATCTATGCTTGGTTCGGCATCTAGGATAGGTCATGTAGCAAAAGGCAACCTTGAATACACACAACCCTAGAATACAAGATCATCTAAGACACATTGCAACCTACAAAGCAAACTAGCTAACATCTACATCAAACACACTAAGGCTAGGTAGAGATGAGCTTCATCCATCTTCAACAAGAGGTACAAATTTTCAATATAAAACAAATGTTATTGAGAAGCGAGGAAGAGGTGAAACCCATGGGAGAAATTAATCCCGTGTAAGAAACAAAAGCAAAGCCAAAGGTCGTTATCAATCTCACACAAGAACAACAATATCCTATTATTGTAGTAAAAAATATCATAAGAGATTTGAATGCAGATTTCTAAAGAGAGACCAGAAAGTCGGAACTGTTCATCCAGACTTAGTTGATGCAAAGAAGAAGGAGTGTACTCCAATCACAGTCGTTGTCGTAGACGATGATGTTTTTCTTATTGGAGAAGACAATTACCTAAATGTTGCATATGGTGATTCCTCTTGGATCGTTGACTCTGGTGCCTCTTTCCATATAACTCCACATGAAGATTTCTTTTCAAATTACAAGAAATGTGAATATGGTACTATGAATATGGGAAACCATGTTACAAGCAAGATTGTAGGTATTGGTGATATTATGTTACTAATAGACATAGGAAACAAGATTGTACTGAAGGAAGTGAGGCATGTTCCAGAAATGCCTCTCAACCTTATCTCAACGAGTAAGTTGGATGATGTTGGTTTATAAGCCACTTTGGTACTGGAAAGTGGAAACTAGCAAAATGGAACCTAGTCATTGCCAGAGGTTCAAAGGAAGGATCCCTTTACATTATGCAAGGAAGAATTTTTTTTCTGGAGAATCAAATGTTGCTACAGATTCCAAATATCCTTAGCGGAGACGATTGGGGCATATGAGTGAGAAAACACTCTAGATGCTCGCCAAAAATCACTTGCAAGGTATAAAGGGTCAAATCTTGGAATCCTGTACTAATGGCATTTATGGTAAACAATGTAGAGTCAGTTTTTATAGATCAGGCGATCCCTCAAGGAGACAGAAGGTACTTGAACTTGTGCATTAGGGATGGCAATGCGAACTGGTATGCCCCGCATTTGGCCTGCAAAATGTGGGTTGGGTTGGCTGATGACTTTTTTCGGCAAGTGCACCGTTGTTGGAAGTAATAATTTGTCCCTAAGGACAGATATCAAACCCACAAGGAATAGTTGAATAATCAAGTAAAAGATTCACTAAATAGAAAATAAAATAATAAAGTTTGTTGGAATTTGTTTTGATGGCAATGATTAATAAGAAAACAAGTTAAAGAGTTTGTTGTTTCAATTGGAAAAATATGGAATGAGGTTCATCTTTCTCAATCTTTTGTATTTTGATTAGCATGACAATATTGTGTCCTTTTATTGATATTGATGCCCATATAAAAATCATTTATATCGATTCATCGCATATAAAATTATTAAGATGCTTCCTAAATATCGATTCCTCGCATATTTATAAAAAATTATTATCGTTAAGATCAGACATTGATAGCAATTAACATTTCAAATTTATTCCTAACATTGAAATATGTTAAGCATTATTGTTTGGGTCAGAAACTTAGAAGTACTTTCTAGTCAAATCTAAATCTCGAGATCATGGTAAACCAAGCATTACAAACAAAACAATTATACCTGTCATAAATCAAGAACAAAATATTATGTTTAGATATCACGTCAATAGATAAGAGTTTGAACAAATTACTCCTAATCTCAAATGGTAGAATTAGCCACACATGATGGTTGTTACAAACAGGGAGAGCGAGAAAAGAAGATTTCAGATGTTTCTCCTTGACGGCTGCCTCTTATAGGGTTTCTAAAACCTTTTATTCTCCCAATTGGACTACAATTCACTCAATGGGGTTTTCCTCTCAATCTTGCACACCTACGGTTGTGCCTCAAGCCTCCTATTTAACCTAATTGGCTTGGGCTAAGTGCCTTCTCGCTTGGAAGATTGAGCGAGATCCTCTGGGGCGTCTGACTTAGGCGAGTTTGGGCGAGCTTTGGTGAGTGCTGGTGCGTTCCAGCTTTACCTTTTTAACTTTGTATATTCTCTTTTTGCCCAATTATCTCCATCCTTCCCTAGAATTCTGAAATTAAAACAAATTTGGGATTAAATCGTTCTTATTGAAATTAAAATCACAAAATATGTAAAAAGGTAGAAATTCATAAATTAGGAGTTATTTTATGTTTATTTTATCAATTAATACTCATAAGTGCCTATATTTTAATATAAAATATTATTAACATTTGGCACTTATCATTGGTCTGCCCCACATAGAATATGTGGCCTGATTTTACTAGTCCATCCCGCATAAGGGTTGGCTCGTGGGTTTACGAGTCAACCTACATAAGAAATATTTTTAAAAAAATAATAAATAAATAAATAAATAATTTTTTTGAATAAATTTAATTCTTTTCATTATTTAGATGCATTATACAAATGGTCTCACAATATTATTCTCATGACACAGTCGTAATAAGATGTGAGTAAAAATTTTGGAATGTGAAATATGAAGTTACATGAAGAAAATTTGGGGGTGCAGAAAGAAAATTCTAGATTTTTTAGTTATGCAGGTCATGTGGGTCAACCCGTCCCATCCCGCACTTGGTCCTCGCGGACTGCGGGTTATGTGGGATGGGCCTAAGCGAATGAGTGGATTGGAATATGTAGCCCGCCCTGCATTTTTTTCAACGAGTCGCACATCCCTCTTTGTCATCCCTATTGTGCATATAGATGTTTGTGTACCATCTGAAAAATCTCTTGGTGGAGCCTACTACTTTGTCTCATTTATTGATGTCACTCAAGAAGAGTATGGGCGTACTTGCTGAAAACCAAAGATCAGCATTTAAAGAATTCCATGCTCTAGTGGAGCATGAGAGTGGGAAAAAACTTAAGTGTCTGAAATCAGACAATGGTGGAGAATATGTGGTCCTTTTAAAGCCTATTGCAAAATGTATGACATCAAAATGATGGAAACACCACTAAAGACTCCTCAACTGAATGGAGTAGCCGAAAGAATGAATTGTACTATTGAAGAGAAAGTCATATGCATGTTACAAGGTGTTAACCTCCCCTAGTCTTTTTGGGGTGAAGCAATAAAGATTGCAGTTGATCTCATAAACCTAACACCTTCAAGACCTCTAGATGGAGAGATTCCAGAGGAAGTGTGGTATAAGAAGATTGTTGGTTTGAAGAACGCTTTAAGCAAGTCTTTTGCCATGAAAAACTTAGGTGATCAAAGATCACTCCAAGAAGTTGATATGGCTATCACAAGAGATGTACATTGAGAAAATTCTCAAAATATTCAACATGGATAAGGGAAAACCTGTAAGTGTTTCATTTGCCGAACATTTCAAGCTAAGCACAATGCAATGTCCAACTAGTGAAAAAGAAAAGAAAGAAATGAGCAGAGTGCCTTATACTTCTGTAGTAGGAAGCCTAATGTACGCCTTGATTTGCATAAGACTAGATATTGTCCATGTAGTTGGTGTTGTGAGTCGATTCTTGTCCAATCCTGGCGAAGAGCACTAGAATGCAGTGAAGTGGATATTGCGATATTTGAGGTGAACTACCAAAAGATGTTTATGTTTTGGTAATGAAGATCCTAAGTTGGTGGGATACACAGATGCACACATGGCTAGAGAAGTAGCTTCTAGAAAATCCAATCAGGATATCTAACTACTTTTGCAGGGAAACTGTATCTTGGCAATCCAAGTTACAAAGATGTTTTGCATCTTTGTCAAGAACTAAAGTAGAATACATTATCGCATCTGAAGTTGGAAAGAGATAAAATATAAAAAAAATCTCTTGCATGAATTGGGTTATGTTCGAGAAAGACATGTTCTCCATTGTGACAACCAAAGTGCAATCCACCTAGCTAAGAATCCTACATTTCATTCTCGAACAAAGCACATTGATTATCGTTATCATTGGATATGACATGCTTTGGAGGATGGAGAGTTGCATCTAGAGAAGGTTCATACAGATGACAACTGGTCTGACATGTTGACAAAGGAAATTTCCGCTAATAAGCTAATAGATTGTTGTAGGGGAGCTAGATTATTAAAATCCTTCAATTAAGAAAGGAATGGAGAGATTTGTTGGGAATTCCTCCTTAATTTAATGAGACTGTGACCAATGAATCTTGATAATTGATCCATTGAATATGTTCAATGATGGTCATTCCAAAGTTTTGGAATTATATCTTGAAGACTATGAAGTTCAACCTAGAAAAATGTTGATAATATTTTCAAGGTATCTTGAAAATGTGACAAGCATTAATTATTCATTATCTCTTTATGAAGAAGTTTTTCTCTTCTTTCCTATATATAAAGAGAACCTGTGAGGAAGAGAAATGCAAGCAAGTGAGAAGAGAGAGTAAATAATAGAGTTAATATTCACCATAGTGTGAGATTAAAAATCCTAATAAGAGGTTAGAGAGATATTGTATTTCATCTTGCTGGGTGAGATTAAGAGTTATTCTCATAGAGTGAGAGAAACAAATATTATAATCCTACTTTCATACTGAGACATTCTTTTAACTAGTCCGTAGGTTTTAACTTAAAAAGATTTTCTCGCATAAAAAAATTTCGGTATCATTATTCTATTTTCTCTATTTAATTATTGCTTCCTCAAATAACAATTTTGTATCTATACCATATAACAAAGAATAATTAGTTCTGAATTCTTCAACAAGAATCATATTGTTTGATTCTGGTAAAAGATAAAAATGAGTTTTTACTGTTGAAGTTGACAGTGTTCCACATGCACATACAGAGTATTCCACATGCACAAATGTATGAGTTGTGTTTAAAGCTGGCAATTCCATAAAAATATTAAAAACAAAACACTGATATATATCAAAGTAAGTCAGAGTCTCAGAACAGAAAGCTAACGTTCTAGTGTTCCACACCGAACAAAATGGACGTCGCCGGCGCCGGAGAAAACTACGACCGTTTGCAGGAACTAAAGTCCTTCGACGACTCCAAAGCTGGCGTTAAAGGCCTAGTCGACTCTGGCGTCAACAAACTCCCACGGTTCTTCATCCGCCCGCCAGAGGACCTCGGCGACGGCGACCAATTATCAGGCGGGAAGCCCGGTGCACAGTTCATGGTCCCCGTGATCGACCTCGGTCGCGTCGCAGGAGACCGCGCCGACTTGGTGTCCGAAGTCCGGAGGGCGGCTGAAGCGGTGGGGTTCTTCCAGGTGGTGAATCACGGAATACCCGTGAAAGTGCTGGAGGAGACGCTGGTGGCGGCGCGTGAGTTCCACGAGCTGGCGCAGGAGGTGAAGGGAGAGTATTACAGCAGGGAGGTGATGAAGAAGGTGAAGTATGGGAGCAACTTTGATTTGTATCAGTCAAAGTATGCTAATTGGAGAGACACTCTTTTCTGTGTGATGGGTCCTGAGCCTCTTGATCCTCAAGCATTGCCTCCTATTTGTAGGTAACTTTGGACTTTCATCGTCCAAAGCTTCTTATACATTCATGAACTCAAGTTTCAGTGGTATTTTAACTTGGTTATTTAGGTAACAAAAGTTTATATTAATTATGAGATTAGAAATTAATTCTGGTCAACTAAGTATGGCTGAATTGGTTGACTAGAGTGTTTGAATTGTTGTAAAATCTTACATGTGTTTAAGTCATTTGGATAAAAGAAAAAAACTTTAGTTTTGAAGGACATAAATTGAAAACAAAAGGATTTTTTGTTATTACATTATAAACCAATCAAAACTTACTCTTAGTATGTTTTTTTAGCAGATATTGTAAATATCAATAAATTTAGCATATATAGCAGTTTATGATTTTAGGCAAGCCACATACACTGTTTGCTCACATTTTTTACCTTAAAGGTCCCTTTTTTGAGTCATTTGATCTGGTTTGTAGGGATGTGACAATGGAATACTCTAAGCAAGTTCATGTGTTGGGTAAAGTTTTATTTGGGTTGTTATCAGAAGCACTTGGACTTAACCCTGACCATCTTGAAGGCATGGATTGTGCAAAGGGTCACTCAATTTTGTTTCACTATTATCCAGCGTGTCCTGAGCCTGAACTCACTATGGGCACTACCAGGCACTCAGACCCTGATTTTCTTACAATTCTGCTGCAAGATCACATTGGAGGGCTCCAAGTTTTGAGCCATAATGGATGGGTTGATGTTCCCCCTGTTCCTGAAGCTCTAGTAGTTAACATTGGAGATCTGCTGCAGGTCTTCCTTTTCCTCCCTTTTAATACTCCATAAATGAAATATACAATGAGTGTGGTGCATAAGAATTACTTTTCTTCCTTAATGATGTAGTTGTAGGACCTTAATTCAGAAATGGGAGGATGGGGGAGAAGAAAGAAAGATGGTGATGAAAATGTATTCCATTTGCACCCTAATGAAATCCTATATGATTTGCATTTACGACTAGTACTTAGCCTTCTTTTAGATACCATATGACATTGTATAGTTTGATACTTTGATCATTTTAAACCAGTTTGCCATATAATATGGATGCAAATTTGTTCCATCACAACTGATAAGGAATTTGATATTTCTTTTACAATTCATAATCAAGATTGTCTTGAGAGTTTACATAAAGTTGTGAAACTTTACCAGAAACAGTTAACTTGTTTTCCTTACTTTCAAAAGTTGTTTAGAGTTAATTCAAAAGTTTGAGTGGTTTGTTCACAACTAGATTAGTACATTTCGTGTATCTAGGCTCTATTTTTCATTTTCAGCCTAGAGCATTAAGCATATCCTTACCTTATCAGTCAGATCCTCAACTTGATAAAATAAAATTTTGACTATTACTTGCAGTATATCTTCACTGTTTTTCCTATGAATTAATGTTAAGGATTAAGCAAAAACTGGAATGACTGGATAATAAGGTTCCATAGGACAGATGTGCATAAACTGGAAGTCTGTTAACATAATTTGCATGCCTAAAGATTGATCATTTCTTTCTTGTAAGTTTATCAGACACCAACACAACTCTGCCTTTATATGTTTGCACGTGTCTGATTCTGAATTTAGTTATTGGTATGAATGAATGATGAGTGGATTTTATGTTGCAAAATTAATTGCAGCTAATATCCAATGGTAGATTCAAAAGTGTGGAGCACCGTGTGCTTGCAAATCGCATAGGGCCAAGAGTATCAGTGGCATGCTTTTTCACTCTTCACCTTTATCCAACAGCAAGAATGTATGGGCCCATCAAGGAACTATTATCAGAAGATAACCCCCCAGTTTATAGAGAAACATCACTCAAAGATTTCATTGCTTATTATGATGGCAAAGGACTTGATGGAAATTCAGCTCTAAACCATTTTATGATAACACAGTAAATATGAAAGTGTAAGTCTGATTATTGGCTTTAACAATCAGTTCCTTAGTTGTCATAAATTGCAGTGAACATGAACATGAGGAGGAGAAGACCAACCAGGAAAATCCATTTTTGGTTATGAATTTTCACAAGAAAATTATGAAATAGAAACCAATTTTTAAAAACAAAAAATAATTAGTTGTTATAATGACTAAATTAGAGACTATTTTATAGATAAAAAAAAAATTGGTTTCTAAATTAGTTTCTATTATTGTTAAATAGTTTTTAAATTTGTATCTAAAACTACCAAGATTTTAACTTATAAATGTGGTAGCAAAAACTTTGGTTGCTAATTAGATACCAATTTAGAAATCATTTAACAATAATATAAATTAATTTAGAAATCAAATTTTTTTGTCTCTAAAATAGTTTCTAATTTCTAATTTAGTCACAATAACAATTAATTATTTTTTGTATTTAAAAATTGATTTCTATTTCATGATTTTCTTGTAATGAAAGATATACATTTTCAAGTCAATGAAAAAAGACTAAAACTAAATTATCTTTGTTAAATGTAGGGATTAAATATATTAAACTTTTATAGAACTAAAACCAAATATTTGATCCTTTGTAGTTACAGAAGAAACTATCATATAATATCTAAATATGATGACTATTTGGGTAATCTGTTTGCTCTATCAATTAATAGTTATAATTAAAGAGAGAATGTTATGACATTCTTATTTAGGTGATGGATTTTAATAATTAAGAGACTCAATGAAATTTTTTTTCTTAAATCATAAGGAGTTTCGGTCCCAAGCTTTTTGTTGCTATGCTATGGATATTCGTAAGAAACATTTTGGTCCGGAGCTTTACACTATTTCATTATCAAGAAAACAGTCTATCAAATTAAGTCATTTCAAACTTAATTTGCACAAATTTTTAAAATTTTTCAAACATGTCCAAAATAATTTCTAGTGAATACGAATTATCGGCATGTAAGCATGCAATTAGAATTTATTTCTTTAGCTTCAATTTTAATAAAAAGTATGTGATCATATAGGTATTTTTGCATCCTTCTTTACTAAAATGAGCCTACATGTGACTTTACCTTTGGAGTTTGCTTTAACTCCTAAACATATTTTTTTTAATGAAGTTATCCATTCAGTATATAAGTTATGAATTTTGAATTGTCATCTACAATCAATAATATTATGATATCATGTCTTCTAAGATGAACAAACATTTTCTTAAGTCAAGATCATGTCTTTGTTTATATTTTTTCTTTTTTCTAACAAGTGACATAAGAAATACAATCAAAGATTTTGAAATGTTCAACCACTAATTTTTGTACACTCCTAGTTTCCTTTGAAATCTTGTTTTGAACAATAAAGGTAGGACTTATGTTCAACACATGAATGCTCTAATTTAGGCATGATTATCATAAGGGAACCTGGATTTCACCACTTGTTTGAGCAACCTTGGATCAACAATGGAGTTCTATAGAATTCCAAAACCAAGAATGTCATTGCCAAGACAAATTGGGTTGTTGAGAAGGGAGCCTAATCTACTGTGATGGTTCAATATCTACAGCAGCTCACTTTGAGAAAATGATTTATTATATTTTTGTGTTTATTTATATTTAATTTAATTATATTAAACTTAGTTATTCAATTATATCTTTTCATTAAATTTATGTAGACTAAGAAGCCTGAACGACAACCAACTTCTTGGAAGGTTGTAGAAAGAACGACGAAATTGGAGATCGGACAATGGGTCAATGACAAGACCCGTGACCTTGCGGTACGTTTAAACTTTAAGTTATAATTTAATTTTTACTATATTTTTTCTTCACAATAATAAATTTGACTTCATTTTTAGGAAAAATATAAGCAACGCCGAGAAGAAGCCCAACAACAGCAGATACTTGAAGACTCATCTTCATAAAACTCTCATGTTGCCTCCATTGATGACAATGAAATATATATTGATGTTGTTAGAGATGCAAATACAAAAAGAAAATGTCTATGGACTTGGTGTATTGAGCAAAATGTTTAATAGTTTCACAAGTGCTCACTCCGCTATAAGCCAAACTCCAATAGTCCATCAAATAGAAAGAATGTGTGAGACTATTCAAAAGCTAAATGTTGAACTTATGGCAAAAGATGCCAAGGAGCAGACAAATTGATGAAAATATGAACAATTGATGAAAAATTATGAACAACAAAGTGAACACATGCGTAAAGAAGATGAGCAAATGCAACTCTTCTTACAAAACATTCAAATGAATAATCTCATGTCAGACCCTTCAGATCCTACTACCAGTTTGGACATCATAAAGGAGATCACATTACAGATGATAGTGCAAAAGAAGATTATTTGTCTGTTGAATTTTATAACAAATTTGACTCTTTTAACTTGTTTACAATAATTTTCGTTGTGTAATATGATTTACTTTTAATTTGTATACAACTATTTCTTAAATTATGTATTGGAGTTCATTCTTATTTAGCTTGATTGAATTTTGAGTATTTATAAGAAGGTTTGAAAATTGTTTATAAACAGTTCGAAATACCATTTAAAATAGGTATTGATAATACATATAAAAATAGCCACCGAAACAGATTTGGTGGTTGATTCTAAACAGTCGTTGTTTAGCAACTGAAATAAGATTGATCGTTGTAATTAAAAAAATATATTTAGCCATCAAAAATAAATTTGGTCTTTATAAGTCTCCAATTTAGCCACTGAATTAGCCACCACAATTTATTTATTTTTAATTAATTATTTCAACCCCTTATCGATCGAAAATGGTGGTCACTATCACCTTTTACTTTAGCAACCAATTTAACATAAAAAAAAAATTGGTCACAAATTTGGCCCCTGAAATTCAGGTGACCAAACTTTCTGGGACGGAATAGCAACCGAATTCGGTCGTTAAATGCTTTGCGACTAGGGTTTTCGCTTCTATCTTTATTTGGTGTCTATTTGGATCGCAAATGTGCTTAGCGATCAATTGTAGTGTTTTTAGTAACCGATTTTGGTTGTCGATAAAAGTGATATTTTTGTAGTGACACATGAATGCTCTAATTTGTTACTTTCACGAAAAATCTCTTCATTTTCCCTTTTGCTAATATATTCCTCACAATATTTATAATGGTTTGATTTTTCATTTTCAATACTCTATTTTGTTGAGGAGTTTATCAAGTTGTGAGTTCTCTCCTAATATTGCAGTCATTAAAGAAAATAAATTTTGTTGATTAATACTCACATTTATTTTCAGTTTTAATGGTTTTTCCTTCTTTTTTTTTTAACACACACCTTTATTCTTTTAAACAAACTCAAAGTTTTGAATTTTCTTGTAAGAAATAAATCTAAGTGTTTAAAGTATAATCATTAATGAAAATAATAAATATTTTTTACCTCCATTATATGTATTATATGTGAGATTCATTAGTCCACAACTTACAAATGAAATTCAAAAGGACATATTTTTATTTTTTGTGACTTTCCTTGTGGGAATTTGGGATGGATTGGATATTGGTGAAGATACCAATGAAAGACCTTTCATCATATTCTTTTTGTTGATAATTCTTCAATCCATCAAAATTCAAGTGATCATAATGAAAATGTGAAAGTCACGAGAAACTTTTCACTTCAATCATCAAGCAAGTTTAAGCACTTTGAACTTTCAACAAAAACATCCTCTTAGAACTCATTGAAACAACAATATGTTAATAAGAGACACTAAACATAAGTATCATTAGCTTGAAACAAGGTTGAGTTAGAAAGTTTATACCTTTGAAACCGTTTTTCTTGGGCAAGGTAGAGAGATTCGATTTCATTGATAGAGTAAGGATTATTACAATTAGTAAGAGTGAAGATATCTCGTCCTAGGTGACGTTCCAATGTGAAAAAGAAGTAACCAAGAGAAAGCGAAAGAAAAAGATGAACCCTAATCAAAACAGAAATGGTGACGATAGCGTAAAAGGGATAGAAAGATTATGAGAGAAAAGAGAATATGAATGAGTTATATACACTTATGTGTCTAATAGTAAAGTATAAAGGTGTATATATAAGAAAAAGGATTTTCCTAATACAAGTGGCAATAACATAAAAAGAAGAAGTTTGGCTAAACGGGCCCAACAACTTTAAACAGAAAATAAACAATTTAAACAGAAACTTAAACATAAAATAAGTTATGTTAACACCCCCACTCAAGTTGGGGAGTAGATATTTGTCATGCCCAACTTGGGCTTGAGAGTGCAGAACTGTGTGAAAGCAAGGGGATTGGTGAAGATATTCGCGACATACATAGCAGAGGTAAGGAAGCAGTTTGAGTATACCAGAATTGAGTTTCTCACAAACCAAGTGGCAGTCAATTTTAATGTGCTTGGTGCATTCATGAAAAACTTGATTGGAAGGAATTTGAAGTGCAGACTGGTTGTCATAGTATAGAGTGGCAGGCTGAGAAAGAGGGAGATGTAAATCCTGAAGAAGATAAGTCATTGTAGTTCACATTGCTCTATACTCAGGTTCAGAAGAGCTATGAGAGATAGTTTGTTTCTTCTTTGATTTCCATGAAATTAGATAGTCCCCTAAAAAGATGGAATATCTAGTGACTGATTTTCTTGTGGCAAGGCATGTGGCTCAGTCAGATTCGCTGAAACCACGGAGTTGAAGGGTGTTGGTACGTGAAAAATAGAGGTCATCACCAGGATTTCCCTTAAGGTATCACAGAAGACGAGAGACAACTTGTTGATGATGAGTTGTGGGTGCGGAGATGAACTGGCTGAGATTGTGGACATCGAAGAAGATGTTTGGTCGAGTATTTGTTAAGTATATGAGGCAGCCAAAAAGTCTTTTCTATTAAGAAGTGGCATCAGCATCAAGGGGTGTGTCATGATCAGGAGAAAGACGATAAGTGTGAGTCATTAGAGTGGCCACAGGTGCAGAGTCAAGCATGCCAGTTTGTTGGAGGAGATCAAAAGTATATTTGCGTTGTCTGGGATGAAAACCAACACTATTACAAGCGATTTCAAGACCCAAAAAGTATGTGAGATTACCTAAGTTTTTAATCTTGAAATGGTGATGAAGAGATGTTGAGATGACATTGATTTCCTCCATGTCATCACCAGTTAGTACCAAGTCATCAACATAAACAAGAATGTCAGTGAGTTTATTATTAGTGTATTTAAGAAAAATAGAATGATCAGCAAAAAAAATAAAGTAGATGTTAGATAAAAGAAAAGTGGACAGTTTGGCATACCATTAGCGACCAGCTTGATGAAGACCATATAAAGAGCATTGAAGCTCGCACACATGTTGGGGATAAGGAAGAGGTAGGCCAAGGAGGGAGTCATATAGACTTCTTCATGAAGATCACCATGAAGGAAGGTATTATTGACATCAATTTGTTTTAAAATCCAGTTTTTAGTGGTGGCGACATCAAGAAGTAAACACAGGATTGTGAGTTTAGCAACAGGTGCCAAAGTGTCTAAAAAATTTAAACCTTCTAGTTGGGTAAACCCCTTTGCAACTAATCGAACTTTATGACGTTCAATAGTTTCATCAAAATTGTGTTTGATTTTATATACTCATTTGCAGTCAATAGTTTTCTTTCCTGGTGGAAGAAGGGTAAGTTGTCAGGTATTGTTAGTGGCAAGAGCTTGAAGCTCAGCTTGCATGACAGATTGCCAAGAAGAACTTTTGGAGGCCTCAGTGTAAGACTGTGGTTCAGGGTAAAGTTAATAGAGGAGATAATAGTTTTAAAATTAGAAGATAATGAATTGTAAGATAAGTAATTGTGGATTGGGTATCGGGTACTTAGAGTATTGTTTGCAGTTTGAAAATCTACAGGGTAGGCAGGTTGTCTGCGAGGACGAGTGGATCTTCTTGAAAGATCAGGTGAGGTGCTAGGTGGAAGAGCAAAAGATGGTGGCTCTATTAAAGATGCATTGTTGGATGCAGAAGTAGAGACTGATGGCTCGGGAGGAGGTGTAATATCAGAAAAAAAAAATCATAAGCAGAATTATATGTGTTAGAAACAATGAGAGATAAAGTGTTGGGGTCCCTAGTTAGGCCATAATCCAATTTATATGGAAAGTGGTTTTCATAAAAGATCATATGTTTGGATATCTCTATGCTATGATACTTCAAATTTAAGAAAATATAACCTTTTGGAAAACTGAGAAAAATACCTTTAACAGATCTATCATTCAGTTTCTTTCTATATGCAGTAATGGTACTAGCATAACAAAGACAACAAAAAACTTTTAAAAAGGAAATGTTATAAGGTTTTCCAAAAAGCTTTTCATAAGGAGTAATGTTATTTAGCAATGGAGTATGAATATAATTGATTAAGAAAACAACATGATTGATAGCAAACTCCCAAAAAATAGGAGGAAGATTAGCTTGAAAAAGTAAAGAGCAGGTTACATTTAATATGTGTTAGTATTTACGTTTAACAATGTCATTTTGTTATGGTGTTTCAACACAAGAAATCTGGTGTGTAATACCTTTTGAAGCAAAAAAAAATTAACTTAGCAAACTCTACACCGTTATCAGTTTGAATAGTCTTTATGGTGGTTTTGAAATGATTTTGAACAAAAACTGTAAAATTAATAATGTGCCGACGAACTTTAGATTTATTATGCAACAGAATAATCCAAGTATAATGAAAGTAATCATCAACAATAGTCAAGAAATAATAAAAACCTTGCATAGAAATAATGGGACAAGGTCCCCAAATATCTAAATGTAAAAGATCAAAAACAACAGAGGTAACAGTAGCACTTGAAGTAAAAAGGAGTTTTTTATGCTTTGCAAGGTTACAAGTGTCACAAATATGAAGTTTATCAATAGTAATAAAAGGATATTGTTTGCTTAAGACATGCAATCTTTAATGTGAAGGGTGTCCCATTCTATAGTGCCACAGAGTTTTGTCCTTAATATTACAACTAATAAAATGAGCAAAATTTTGTGGTGTAGAATTGCAAAAAACAGATAAAGAAGTAACAAGATACAAGCCAATAGTGGCCTTAACTATACCAACCTTCTCTCGGGTTAGATTGTCTTGTATAATGCATTGAGTAGAGGTGAAAGTTAAAGTGCATCTAAGTTGTAGTGAGAGTTTAAAAACAGATATCAAGTTTAGTTGAAACTAAGGCACATATAATACATCAGACAGATAGAATTTCATAAAAAAATTGCACTAAACCAGAATATGTTGCATAAACAGTTTGACCATTTGGTAAACTTATTAAAACAGGTTTAATTTTAGTGCAAGTAGTAAAAGCGTTTAAGTTGTGGCAAACATGATCCGTGGCACCATAATTAATAATCTAAGAATTTTTAATTGTAGATAAAGAAAGAAACTTACCCATTGAAGATTGTTCGGTGTTGGTGATCCCATCTGCAAAGAAGGTGCTAACTTGATTAATTTGTGCTTAAGGAGTAGGATCTCCAAGGTTTTGTTAACGTAGAATGTCAGTCAAAAATTGACATTGTTGTGATGTAAGATTAATACTCTTGACATCCTGTTCTTTAGAAAAAGACTCAAAAGAAGTATCATTAGTGGTAACCAGATTATGAACCTAAGATGCCATGTTAGTAAACTTATAGCCAAGAGGGAAACCATATTTTTTATAACATGTGTCAACAGTATGACTAGTGCGATTACCAAAGGTACAAACTTTTCTAGTAGAAGAAAATTTTGAAGTTTTGACATCAGTAGAAAGAAAGCCAACTTAGCAAAAACAAACAGCCTCAGTGTGATAATATTTACCACAAAAAGTGCAGGTAGTAGTGTGACTATTGTTGAGACTATGAAGATTAAGGGTAGGCACAACACTGGATAATTGTCTCTTGTTGTACAACCAAAGAAAAAATGTCAGATATTGGCGAAGTGGGGATCCATGAGTAGAACATGAGAACAGATATTACTATATTGATCATTTAACCCTCTTAAAAATTGCATAGCACAATCCTCACATTTTCATTGATTTTTAATAGAACTAACAGAGCAAGAACACTTCACAGAACATGTACATACACGATTAGGTCTGAAATTCTTTAATTCATCCCAAATAACACGTAAATTTGTAAAGTACTTAGTAACAGACAAATCACCTTGGCTTAAAGAAGCTCTCTCAAGTTGTATATCAGAAATACGAGATAAATCTTCTTGTGGATATCTAACTTTTAAATCATTCCAGATATCAAGGGCTACATCCATCCAAATAACACTTTGCCTAATAGGGATAGAAACAGAGTGTACTAACCAGTAAACAACCATATTATTATAGTGTGACCAAACCAAGAATGTGAGATCATCTTTTTGCGGGCATGGGTGTGAACCAAGAATGAACTCCACTTTGTTCTTGGCACTGAGAGCGACAAAGGATCGACTCCATGAATGATAATTTGTAGAATCAAGAACAGGTGATACCAGTGAAGCAGCGAGATTCTCACAAGGGTGCAGATAGAGGTACTTGTTTGCTAGTTGCTCCGATGAGGAGGCCGATGTAGGTTTCTTATCATACATTATCTGCATATAAACAAATAGTCAAAATTTGTGCAAGAAAACAGAGAAGAATAGCAAGAAAATCAAGAAGAAAAGGAAAAATCAGAAAGAGGCGCATCTGAGCTTTTCATTCAAAGAGCTCTGATACCATATTACATCAGTGAGAGTGAAGATGTCTCGCCCTAGGTGACGTTCCAATGTGAAAAACAAGTAACCAAGAGAAAACGAAAGAAAAAGAAGAACCCTAATCAAAACAGAAACGGTGACAGTAGCGTAAAAGGGAGAGAAAGATTCTGAGAGAAAAGAAAAGATGAATGAGTTATATTCACTTGTGTGTCTAATAGTAAAGTACAACGGTGTATATATAAGAAAAACAATTTGCCTAAAACAAGTGGCAGTAACATAAAAAGAAGAAATTGGACCTAAACGGACCCAACAACTTTAAACCGAAAATAAATAATTTAAACATAAACTTAAATATAAAATAAGTTATGTTAACAAGGATCACTTTGGGACGTGACAACAACAATAAACGCATTGTAATCTTTTGGTAACCTTTCAAGAATACTTTCAATGTGATTTTCAGTAGTCACTAGGGCACCAATTGCAACAAGCATGTTTACAACCTTCTTAATATCATGAACATAGGCAGAAACCGTTTTGTCATTCTTGGGAGTCTTTAGCAGCAACTTCATCTTCTGAATTTAAGCCCAAGTATGAGATGCATATTGATCTTCAAGACATTTCCAAATTTGCATTGAAGTATATAAACCCATAACTTTTGTAAGAATCTGTATTATCATTGAAGCAAGAAATCGGGCTATGATAAGCTGATCTTGTAGTTGATATTGAAGAAAAGCATCTGAAGGTTGAGAAGTAGAAAATGGAGATGAAAGAAATTGAGAAGGAACTTGATTTTCTTTAACAAACCTCAAGAGTTTAAGGTCACGGATAGTGGCAAGAACCTGATGATGCTAGAGAATGGAATATATCTTCATCAAGTTTGAGGCTTATGGGAGTTGTAAATTGTTGAACAAAGGATATTGTGAAGGAAGATGGAAGAATAGCAGCATAATAAGAAGAGAAAGACGAAGGCATGAGTCAAAAAAGTTGGTCATGATACCATGTTAATAAGAGAGAGAATGAGTGAAAGGCATGGAGAGAGAGAGAAAAAGGATAAAATTGATGTATTCATCTATCTTACAATACTAAAATAGAAACGTGAAATATAAAGGCAGAGCATGATAGTTAAATAGTAACCAATTCAAGTAATATGGTTAACACAATAATAATAGTTTCCTTACATGGATCATATATCTCACATGCAACACTTTTTGTATGGTTATTGTATAACCTTTTTTTCTTTAGTTGTCTAGTAGTCAACAAATTTCTCTTTAAATCATAAACATAAAATACATTAGAAATGATTTTCACTAAACAATTTTTAATTTTTATTATAATATATCCTTTTATCAACACATTTATAGTTTAGAAATCACCAAAACTCACTAGATATCCAAAATCTTCCTTTAAAATAGGAAAAAAAATACTTACTTAATGCATATGTTTGTTGTGATCAATATCAACGTACCATAAATCTGGATGAAACTTCTCATGAATTATTATAAACAACATTTTTTCTTCTTTTTGTTATTGGTAATCAATTTAGTGTAGCATTCATAGGCATAATGTTCAAGCTTATGACAATTATAACAATCTATTTTTGCAATTAATTATATTTTTTTTACCTCTACCTTTACCCCTTCCCTTCCGCTAAAGTTATTGAAATGGGTATTTGTAAAAGCCTTTAATGCTTCTTCCTTTATTATTGAATGGACCTTTTCAGAGCTTTAAAGTTCATCAATGAAGAGTTATTTAATGTTGTCGTTAAAATTTTATGAGAACTCATAACATAATCATATTTTGGTATTAGTTAGTGAAAACTTTTTATACCATGGTTGTCTCCTATCTTCTCACTATGAAATCACATGTTATTTTGCAATTTCAATAGCTTTTACACAATAACTTTACTTTCTTTCAAAACGATTAAAGTTGAGCACATTTGACTCATGATGAGCCTTGATATTTTTTCATTAAATCTCATTTATATATCTTTTTGTGTCAAAGAATAGTTTCTAAGATAAATTATAAATAATTTGAAATGAGTAATTTTTGGTTTTCAAGTCTTTCAACTTCATCACAAGAAGCTCTTTTTGTTGTGTAATAGTAATATCAACTCCTTTTTCTAGTGTTGGTACACCATCTTCAACACAATAAACATAGTCCAATGGATAATAAACATCAAATCATAGAATTATGGTTCTTCAAAGTTGTTAGGTATCATCTATTTCTTTTGTTTTACTCGTAAAAAGAAATAAACACAAAAAATACATAAAAATTACACTCACTTTATGGATTGATTAATTCTTTAAATAAACTCTTCTTAACAAAAACATTAAACAAAATAATCCTTTTGTTGGATATCTTACATTGACTAGAGATAAGAATATTTCATTGTATATAAGTGGGTGCAAACCTCATCCCATGAGTCGGTTTTATGAAATTGTGTTAGGCTTAAGTTCACTTAATAATATGGTATCAGAGTCATTTAAAGTCTATCCTAACGAGTGTTTGTTGGACCAACATCGCCTAAAACTCATAATTATAAGGTTTGATATATATGGTTAATTTTTAAGTAGTTATTTCTATGATTTTTAAATGTCATTTAATGTGAAATCTCACATTCCATAAAGAGTAACCACGTCCAATGAATCTCACATCAAAATATGTACATTTGATGTTACGTTGATCATTTTCAAGTACATTTATGATATTAGACATGAAATAAATAAACATCCTTTCTAAACACATGCAACTCAAGACGTTGAAGAGATTCATGTGACTTATGAAGTTATTGCAGTGAAATGTGGAAAATGTATATTTTGTTTTACATTAAAATTAGGTTGATTTGAAGTGTGGAAGTGTAGAAGAAAGGGACTAAGATTGAATAAACTAATATAAGTAGTTCATTTTTAGTAAGCACAATTAAAAACTTGAAAATGCAGTTAAAAACTAAAAAACTAGCTCATAGTTTATATAATGTTTAACTTTGAAGGGAATTGAAATATCCACAACGCAATGATTATATGTCCATTTTGTAACATGGACCACAAATAGACACTATGATTGATGATATTTTCGAACAATTTTTTTTAATAAAACTATTTATTATTATTCGTCGTGCAAAAGAAAGTAACTATTGCGTCTTCACATTCATTCACATAGCACCGGAAAATCACAACCACCATGAGTCTTGCCGGCGCCGGAACTTCAATGCAAACATCCTTCGACCGTTTACTGGAACTGAAAGCCTTTGAAGAATCCGGAGGCGGCGTTAAGGGTCTCGTCGACGCCGGCATTACCAAAGTCCCTCGGATTTTTGTCATGCCGCCGGAAGACCTCGCGGCCTCCGGCGATCGGAGCCATACCCACTTCAAAATTCCCTTCATTGACCTCAAAGATTTCGCCGGCGATCGCTCCGTCGTGATCGACAGAATCCGGCAGGCAGCGGAGAAGGTAGGTTTTTTCCAGGTGGTCAATCACGGCGTGCCAGTGAAGCTATTGGAGGACATGCTGGCGGCGGCGCGTGAGTTCCACGAGCTTCCACAAGAGGTGAAGGGTGAGTACTACACTAGGGAGAAGACGAAAAAGGTGAAATATTGGACCAACTTTGATTTGTATCAGTCTAAGTATGCAAACTGGAGGGACACTCTGAATTGCACTATGGCACCTGAACCTCTTGATCCTCAAGAATTGCCTCCTGTTTGTAGGTAAATTTTGGTATACCAACATTGGAAAAAATGTTCTACCTGTGTCAAGCTTCATACACAAATTCCTTAATATAGAACATTTTTAATCTAATGAAAAGAAAGCAGGAGATTGTTTGTGTACTGGGATCTGAAAGGAAGCAGTTGCTAAATGCATTTTATTACTGCACAGTGCACAGCTTCCCTTGCTTACATTTATTGTTACAATGCCAATGTAAGACTACATATGTATGAAAATGACATCATCTGACCCTATGGATATTATTATTTGATTTGATACCATGATTTAAGGCAATGCATTCAGAAAAAACTGTTTCCAATGGTTTGTTTTGGTTTAAAAATCTCCATTAGTTTTTATATTAGACCTTTTGATTCATTTTGATTGGGACATGTCAATGATTCTTTTCATTTGATCTTTTGATTGAGTCTCCGTGATTCTTTGCAAATTATGGATACAAGACTTTGTTTGTATGGCGTAAATGGCAGTCATGGTTAGTATATGAAAAATTGATGACATTACAACTTCGTAAGATTGAGTGGTTAGATTCTGTGAAACAAGGGACTTCTTCGTAAGATTCTGTGAAAAGGACATTGACCAGCACTAGATTTGTTGAAAGTTTGTTCTTGCTTTTGTCATCTAGAATCGCTTGAAGATGTCTGAAGGAAAAATTGTTACTTTTGCAGTTTGACAATTTTCCATTACTGATAGAAAGCACTATGCTGCAACTTATAATTTTTTTACTTGAGTATACATATATTACCTAGAGAACAGGGTATTGTTTGAGAGTTTGTGAACTACAATGATTTGAGCATAGCATTTGGAAGAATGGATAATTAGCCACTCTTACTGTATAGGAATTATTTGTGTGCTAATCTAATTTTCAGGGATGTAATAATGGAATTCTCAAAGCAAGGTCAAGTATTGGGGAGCCTTTTATTTGAGTTACTATCAGAAGCACTTGGGCTGATGCCTAACCATCTTGAAGACATGGATTGTGCAAAGGGACACTTAATTTTGTCTCACTATTATCCATCATGCCCTCAGCCTGAACTGACTATGGGCCTCAGTAGCCACACAGATCCTGATTTCCTCACAGTTTTGCTTCAAGACCATATTGGTGGACTACAAGTTTTGGTCCAGAATCAATGGATTGATGTGCCCCCAATTCCTGGAGCACTTGTTGTAAACATTGGAGATCTACTGCAGGCAAGTTACACACAAATAGTTTTATCTAATTCTTTTACTCATCAATGTCAATTTGCTGCACTGCATAAAGATGAATAACATAATCACATCACTTAGAACTGTATATCCATGTTGCCTTAAATTTTGAACATACACATCTTTGTTTTTACTTTCATGTTTTTCTTTTCTCAGTTCATTCCATTATGTTTTGTTGGCTATCTTCACGTGCCTAACTTTAAAGACTCTAAATGACAGATAGTTAAACCTCTTCCGAGTTGAAGCATCAAAAGCAAATTACTTGCTGTAAATGGACCCCTTGCATCATCATTTGAAGTTATTTTAATAAGTGAAGTTAGTTCAATAAGATCTCATTCTCTGATACTTTTATATGATAGTAAGAAAAATAAATCTAAATCATGAAACTTATTTAAAGTTACGTAGTCTCATTTTACTAAATTATATGGCTTTTATGTTTAACCTTTTACTTTTCATGATATGATATAATAATGATACTTATTCCTTTCACACTTGTAAAAAAACTCATACTGCATAAAAATCTTTAATAAAGTAATTTTCGTTCTCTCCTCACGTGTTGTAAAGCTTGCAAATTTTGATATTCCTTGATAACCAAAATATAGATGGCTAAATGAATCTTATGATACAACACAAGTGCAGCTTCTTTCCAATGACAGATTCAAAAGTGTGGAGCACCGTGTGATGGTAAACCAAGGACAGGCCAGAGTATCAATTGCATTCTTTTTCACTCATGATCATTGTCCATCCACAAGAATGTATGGCCCCATCAAGCAATTACTCTCAGAAGATAATCCCCCACTATACAGGGAAACAACATTGCAGGACTTCAATGATCACTTTTATAAGAAGGGACTCCATGGAATCCCAGCTCTTTCCCATTTCAAGTTATTGAAATAAATACCAAATATGAAAAAACTTTCATGCAGTATTACATGTTGTTTGATCAGACTTAAAGTTACTGTATTAAAGTTTTTTCCTGTGATAATATGTGGGGTAATTATCACTAAGTTGGTTTTGTAATAATGAGTCTGACTCAAACTCTCTGATCAACAATTAGTTTGAGAGGCTTGTACAATGTAAGCATCATGCACATCCAAGAACACTAGAGAGATGTTTGCATCTTTAAGACAATTCTTCCAAATTGGACAACAAATTGCTATTAGGAGGGCAATTCTTCCTGCATGGTCATAAAAATTTATTGTGGCATTTTTTTATAAATTCTGGAATCAGTATTTTGAAAAAAAAAATTACATTTAGGATTAAATATTCCATAATGATAAAAAAACGTAGAAAGAGATATTTTATGTCGAAAGGAACAACCTTATGTTAAGTAAAACTAGCAACAAGACCCTAAATATTATAAGTTAATGACTTGTTGGAAAAAAAAAAACTTCAGTTAAATAAATGAAAATTTGAAAGAAATTTAGGGTCTATGTGAAGATGTTTTGTACATTAATTTGGAGTTTTTGGCATATCATTGCAACAAGGGAGTAATTATCAAGTTTCTTTTCAAACTTCTTAGATCTTACATCAAATCCAGCATAGAAAAATGTCTTGGTTAACTTAAAGGGCATTCCAATTAAGTTAAGAAATACAAACAACTCTCAAGAAGTTTGTTTATATTAAAATAACTAATACACGCTATACTTACTAATTAAAGTATAATTTTTTTAAGTAATTAAAAAAAAAACACCCTAAAGATCATTTATTTGTGCAATGAATTCCATAGATAGTTGACCTTGATGAGAGCCATATATTTCTTAGGAAAAGTCCAAAAAGGATTAGTGATAACAAGAAGCAATGCACTTAATTTTGGGCTAATTATCAAATATAATAAACTCAGTTATTTCTCAAATAATTGTATCTCAAATTTTCAAAACAACAATAATGATACACTCTTAGGTCAATGTGTGGAAGGGTTCAAATTAAGAGAATTTCATTTAAACTTTTATATGTATGATAACGTATTAGAAAGATAGCATGATGATAACGTATTTTATTTAAACTTGTATTCCTATTTTAAATGTTAATTAGCATTTATAATTTTATATTTTATTTTAATTTCTATCATAAAATTATGATATTTTATATTTTAAGATTACTTTTATACTTTTAATTATTAAAATAATTTTACCAAACTCAGTTCTATCTCAATTGAACTATTAAATCTTTGAATCCATGTTTTAACTTGTTAAATATAATTTTAAAAATATTAAAAATATAATATTTATAGGCTTAATGCATGCATGAGATCATTCTTCTTATCTTCACAATAACTTCTCTATGCTAAAAAACTTCAAAATCTTCTTTCTTCTTTTAAACACCTATCTTAGCTTAACTTCTACTCTTTCTATTTCGTGTTACATGAATATATTTACCATAAAAATTGAAATTTAATGTTACCCTAACACATAAGCTAAATTTTCTACCTCTTTAGTAATAACAAAACTTTAATCTGATCATATTTCTCATCAAGGTATAAAATATAATTTAATATCATCTTATATTTAAATAGACCTATTTTACTTTTATAAAATCGTATCTTTATTACATATATCCAAGCATTCAAATCTACCTAATAATTTCTTCATGTTTACACCAATTCATTGATTCAGATTTTGATCACTGGTTATTGAAAACGTTTAATTTATTGAATATACCACACATTTTTAATGTCAAAAACAATCAATGAATCTAAAAATTCTGAGTTCCTTTTTCTCCCTTCATTTGATCTTAGTTATGATTACAAGAAAAATGACAAAATAAATTGAGAAACCTGACAGACTGGCTTTTGACTAAGGGACCATTATTGATGAAAATGTTTAATACTCGTTTTACAAACAGTTGAATAATAATATGTGATGAATTTTTCTTAGTTTTCTCAATTTTCAAGAAACGAAACATGTCTTATTATATAATTCAATGATTTGTAATTTGGTCAAAATAGTGGCTAATGGGTTGATAAGTGATATGATAAAGTAAAAGTATATGAATAAAGCGTCATTTTTATTGTGTAAATTTAATTAAGTAGATATAATTCGAAAAAAATCAAATTAGTTTAGCAATTTGGATTATTTTTTTTAAGTAGTATTTAAACCAACCCAACTTATTAATATTATTTCTATTCGGATTAATCGAGTTTCTTAATTGTTGGAGATCCCACATCGACTAGAGATTAGGACATTTCATTGTATATAAGTGGATGCAAACCTCACCTCATTGAGCCGGCTTTATGGGGTTGAGTTAGGCTTAAAGTCCACTTCGTAATATGGTATCAGAGCCATTTCGAGCCTATCCTAGCGAGTGTTTGTGTTGGGCCTATCGTGCCACCCGCTATCGGGCCGCTATCGGACCACCCATAATATATAGTCCCACGCACGAGTTGGCAGTCTCGACGTGAGGGGGGTGTGTTGGAGATCCCACATCGACTAGAGATTAGAGCCTTTCATTGTATATAAGTGGGTGCAAACCTCAATCCTATGAGTCGGTTTTATGGGGTTGAGCCATTTTGAGTCTATCCTAGCGACCGCTATCGGACCACCCATAATATATAGTCTCACGCACTAGGGGGTGTGTTGGAGATCCCACATCAACTAGAGATGAGAACCGGTTTTATGGGGTTGAGTTAGGCCTAAAGTCCACTTCGTAATATTAATCTTTGAATATAAAAAGAGTATATATGATTTTATTTAAAAATTCACATTTTGTCATTAAAAGTATAAACAGTATATTTTACTGTAATTCTCTTCAATCAACTTGATAATAATAAAAATTACAATAAAAATAATAATTAAGGTTTCGACCTCAAGTACATTGAAATGGTATCACTAACGTCACTTACTGCATTTAAGGTATTATCTGCTTTGGAGCTTTGAGTTCCGTCATATATAGTTTTGTCTTTAAAAGGGGTTTTGGATGAGTTAAGGAAAAAAATGTGTATTTAAGTTGTCATTAGCCTCAACTCCTAAGTGATATGAGATTATAGTGTACTGGAACAAACATTCTAGTCAAAGATTAAGAGAATAAGAGTTCGTCTTTAGAATCATTTTTCCATTCCTACATAAGGTGTGAATTTTCCGACATCCGATATATTGTCTACTTTAGAGCTCTTGAGAATAAAATTGTGATAAAACTTTGAACTTTAAAATGAATAATACTTCGAATGCGTTGATTAACTATAATATAAAGACATAATCTCAAAAGATTTGAAATCAAAATAATTAATAATATAAAATTCATTTGGCTCAAATTCACCTAATTTTGTATAAGTTGTAAACCAAATATTAAAATCAATTGAAATAAAAATTTGGTTGGTTTGATTGAGACTTAATGGCTAAAATTGTGAAGCAATTTGTTGGATTTAAAATTTTAAATTGATGGGCTAATTCAAATTGATAAACAACCCTAACCTCCCATACAAACTTCAAGGTAAATGTTGAAGTGTATGAGGAAAATGTATGTAAAATCACATATTATATTTTGAAATATTAGATTCTAGACAGAAATTATCTTGAATTTATAAATAATAAAGTATATATTATGACTTTTTTTTTATTGCGAATGTTAATATCATAATGAGATATTTTTGTTGACAACTATGAGAACAACTAATTAGAACATAAACTAATGCTCTTGTAAATAAATACTTGATCAAATAGAACATGATACTTATGTGAGGTTAAATAATTAATATTCCGTAAAATTTAAAAATGTAACCATGTGTGCTTCTCGATTTGCCAACTATTAACGTACTTCATGTGGTTTCATTTTAAACTCCTAACAATAATCTGTCAATAACTGTTAACACGTATTTGTATATTATAAAGTTGTTTTTATAAGGAAACATATATAAAATATGGGATCAAGGTTGATATGAATATTACGAATATTAAGGTTGTTAATTATGAATATTATAAAATGGGAAAATCTTTGGCAAGTCCCATGGTTGTAATATTTTAAATGCAGGTGAAGTGTAGCACTCTTCAACCTTGATCTTCAAAGATTTCTATTCAAGATTCATATCTCTAACCACTACAACTTAAGACTTTTTGTAGGGACAAGAACAAACTCTTAAGTATTAATATTGAACTCAAGAGAGAAATAGTACGGAAAATAAAGACAATATTTCAAAACTTCTCATATTTTGCTTCTAGGTTAATCATATGGGATGTTGTTTTGTTTATGTGAATGATTATGAGTCATAAGTTTAGTTCTAAAATATTTTGGTTTATGGATCACATATATTATTTTTATTGATAAGGCAAGTTTTAATCCAAGGAGAATTAATATCACTTCACAAATTGGTGGCTCTTTTTAAAGGTATGAATGGTATAAAGTTTGATATTAATTTGTATTTAATTAGATGAAAATTTAAAAACTAGTTTATAATTTTTATTAATAATAGAAATTATTTTAAATAAAAATATTTTTTTACTTTACATAATAGTATCTAATTTAGTTAATATAGTAATTAATTATTTGTTATCTTTAAATTTAATTTTTATTTAATGGTTTTTTTTAATGTGAATGGTGGTTTAGTATGTTGATATGTATTGTTATATGCTTATATTGCTTTATGAATGATTTGAAATTAGAAAAAAAAATCTTATAAATGTTGAAAAATCATTAGGAAACATTGTGTAATCTGAGTAAGTTGAATATATTTCTTGATTAACGTGTGATCACTCAGGAAAAGTCTAAATAGTGTGTAATCATTAATGTCGTTTGATTGCTCAAACAACATGGCGCATAACTCAAACGTTGGTTAGTGAATGAGATACTGAGACAATTCTCTCATTTGAAATAATATCACTAAAATATTAGAGGAAACACTCAAAGCGATATAGCTTATGGCTCAAACATTAATTTCAAACACTTAAGTATGACCTATGTCATGGACACTCAAGTGCCCTAGGACAATGGAGGTGTTTTTAGGAACTTTTGTTGGATTAATCCTAACAAGTAGTTATTACTCGAACATTAATAAGATGTTCAACCATTAATGAGAACATTTAAGCTGTGTTAATGAGAATGTTCAAATAATAATATGGTCAATAGAGTGAGAAAAATCTTGAGAGCACATTACTCTCAACTTTCATTCAAACGATAAGAATATCACTTGATCAAAATGAACATTACTTTATTTTTATTGATGGTGTTGCTCAAATGAAAAGAGTTTGTTTAAACTTAAATCATCAATTCAATCCAAACCTGGTTGAAATATATTCTTTGAAAATAAAACCTTAATAAAAAAAAGTTTGGTTTTCACTATTTACAATTTTTCAAATCGTTTTTCAATTTTTAAATTTAATTTGGTTGGTTGATTTTAAACAAAAGAGAGAAGCTAGAGAAACATAAAAAGAAGAAATGCTAAATGGCAAGAGGAACATAAAGAGAAAAGGAAATGGTGGGACATGAGAAATTGACCTAAGGTGACAAATTATAATTATGTGATACACTCAAGAATAATTCTTTTGGCTTTGATCAACTTAATGATAATGTTTACGGAAGTCACTTAATATTAGGAGTCAGAACTGACCAAATATTTTAATATTCATATAAATAACTTCTTTATTATATTATAATAAGATCATTTTTTCTATTAGTATCTAACTTTTTTTTCTTATAATAAGCTTTATTGGAATATAACTTCCTTATTGTTATAATAAGATTATTTTTCTAATAGCTTTTTAAATTTTTGATAGTAAGTTTTCTACCTTATTTATCTGGGGAAAAAATTAGATACGATAAATTTTAATTTGGATTTTGATGCATATATAAAATAAATATCATTCACTAGTCTATTTTGCTTAGTTAAAATATGTTTAAAAATATGATTTATTTAAAACAATGTTATGTTATAAGAAACAAGTTTTAAAAGTATACTTTCATCATTTATAAATAAATTTAAGGAAAAATATTATGATAAATTAGTTAAAATAATTTGAATCGATTAATTATTATAAAGATATGCATTAAATTTTTAAAAATAATATAAATGAATAATTAACCATTCATAAAATGGAAAAGGTAAATTCAATTCAATTTTTATATATTTGTAATTAATGAATTTAATAAATTTACTGGTTTGACAATAAGAATAATAGATAATTAGATTATTTTCTCATCTTAATATCAAGTAATTGGTTTGTTATAGTTGTCAAATATTATAGATGGTCAACTATTAAATTGTGAATATTACTCATAGTCATCAATAATAGTGGTATTTTTATGAATAAACTTGTGATCCTCAAAGAATTTGTCTTTTTTTCTTCATTCATGTAAAATACATAATTTTGATAATTTACTTTCTTATAAAAATTGATAATACTTAACTCTCCAAAGTGGCTCTTTTACTTTAAATAAAAAAATTAAAACATAAAATAAGATAAAAAAATATATACATTATGTCACAGTATTTAATAACATAAATTCGATAATATAAAAAGTTTATTATGTTCTTATTTATTTTTAAATCGATACATTTCTATTATTGATACGATAATTTTATTATACTTTAACTAATGATATCTTAATTTCGTAAAAAAACTTTCAAGACAATTAAATTTATTTATTTTTTAAAATAAGAAAATTTATTCTCCTTTCAATTTCTTTCTATTTTAATTTCTTATATTCTCATCTTTCTACTGAGATTTTTCATAATTTCAATAGTCTTTTTTTTCAAAATTTATGAACTAAAGTGTCAAATTTCATACAAAAATTTGAAAAAATGTCTCTTAAAACTTCAATCTCTTATTTAATAAAATCTTTCAAAGTTTATCAAATTTTCATTGTAAAAACCTCTTAACATGCTTCAGTACAAAATTTTCATGTGGGTAAAACGATAAGATTACTTAACTTTTAACTTTAAAAGTGAAATAGAAAGAAAAAGAAAATATAATCACAAAAAATGTAAACTAAAAAAAAAGTTTTATATTTTTCTTTGGGACATCTTTTATATATATATATATAATTATTAAATAGAAACTAATTTCAAAAATAAATAATAATTAATTATGTGTTGTCCAAATGAGTCTGTTGTCCAGATGAGTCAACCAAGTTAGCCAATTGATCGATATATTATCGAATAAAATAATTAATCAACTCGACACAATAAAGTGACATGAATGCATGTTCGACTAGTTGGTATCATCCCAAGAAGGAACATTTATCAGAAAAAAGAAAAAAAGAATAGTGAGATTTTTTTTTTAAGAGGAATCAAATAGAAAGAGAGAAAGAGAAAAAGAGAGATAGAAAGAGAATATTAGAATGAGAGAAAACATGAGTTAATATTCAATTTGTAAATTTTTAACATAGTCAGATTAAATTACTATATTGAATAAGTTATATATTATTTTATAAATTTATTATTTAAACTAGTTATTATTATTAATAAAAATTTATAAATTAGTTTTTAAATTGTTATTTAATATTAACTATTAAGATTTTAACCATTAATCATTTTATATTTTAAATTAATCTTATATATTATATACTATTTTTTTTCAAGTGGATTCATCCGAGTGTGATGGAGTGAGACTGGAGGAAGATGGGGGCACAGGATTGACACCTATGATATAAAATGAAACAATGCCATAATTAATAAAAAGTTCTCCTTTCTTATCAAATTCTTGTTTTCATCCTCAACACACTATCTTTCATGTTAATTATACCATAATAGTCATTAATTCGAAAACAATTGAATTAAAAATATTATTATGGTTGAAAAACATGTAATTAAAAACAGAATTCTGATAAGCTAATGATCGATAAAATTAAAGAACATTTCACATCAATTATAAAATAAAATAAAAAGTATTGTTGGTGTTGCTTGTTGTTTTGAGCGAGAGAGGAAAGTGCAAATTTTGTAATTATTGTGATTTTGACCTAATCAGCAGTTTTGTTGAGAAATGAAACCTATCCTGAATGCAATCTGTTGCCTAGTCAGCAGGTATGCTGAGTCAGTGCCAGGTATGCATAATTTGTTCCTCCACCAACACACACCAAAACTTGTGGATCTCATCTCTCCAAAAACTCATTTTAAAACTAAATTCCTAAAGAGTAAACCAACTTCTACATATTATTAATTAATCTCCACTCATCTCCAAATATATTAAATATACCTTCAAACTTTGTGGCTTAAACATTTTCATTTATAAAACCCTTATTAAAGTTTTATTTTATTTTAAAAAAGTGAATAAAGCTACACCTTTTACCACCATAATTCACGTATAAATAACTAGTTATTATTCTCTTCTCTATTTTAAAGATTTAGAATTATTTCACGATAAGAAAATTATTAAATAAAAACTTATTTTAAACATCAAAATAATTAATTATTATATTGATTAAATAAAAAATTTATTAATATTTAAAATAATTTTTATTATTAATATAAAATTATAAAATAATTTTAAATTAGTAATAATTATTAATTATTAAAATTTTAGTAAATAATTACTTTATATTTTAAATTAATAGTTATTAGTCTTTTGAGAATAATTTATAATATAAAATATTAGTAATTAAAATCTGATAGTTAATTTAAATATTAATTTAAAAATTATTTTATAATTTTTTTAATAATAAAAATCACTTTAAATATCAATAATTTTAATTTTTAAAATAATATCTTAACAAAGATAGTCACTGATTATTAATACATTATTTCATGTTTAAAAAAAGAGATATAGTTAACAAAATTCATAATAATTAAATAACATAACATAAAATTATTTTTATTTTGTTAGCTTGGATTTTTTTATAATATATTTCAATTTTCTATGTTTAGAATTTGTAGTTAGGGGGTGTTGGTTGTTTTTCTATGAGTTTGGTTTTGTCTTCGTAATCTTGTAATTTGTTTTCTTTTATATTATAATTGTTGAATTTTGAGATATGATATGAATATATTTTAAATATTAGGATTTATAATAATATCTAATATTTTATTTTAAAATAACAGAAAAGTAACATACGTCAAATCAACATGAGTTAGAGGTTGAGAGTAAACTAGTCCTGTACAAATTACAGAACTTAAGGTAGCGAGCAAATTGAAATTTTTTATTTTTTTTAGTTGATAGATTTACATGATCTACACTATAAAAAATATTATTAAATAATTTTTTTAAAAACTAACTTCTATTTAATGATATTTCGAAATTATTTCGTTTTATTATTTTTAAATTAACATACTTTTCAATTATATCTTTAAATAAAAACTTATCATATAAAAATGTGCAAATGTGATAAAAAATTATATTATTCATACAATTATATATGAAAAAATAAAATTTAAAACATCAAATTTACTTTTATTATATATTTATAGTTATACTTTTAAAATAAAAATAATTCATCTCTTATTTTATGTATTATATATATATATATATATATATATATATTAAGTATAAAGCATTAAATGAGAGACACAAATTTAAAATTAAATTGTGTTCGCACTCATTAATAAATTAAAAAGTCTAGAATAAATTCAAATAAATAATATGATTATTTATGTATCATTGTGTGGTTTAAAAGTAATTTCATATATCTATTATTGAAGGAAAATAAGAAACCAGATATAATTTAGTAAATAATAAAGTTCAAGTTTTAAGAATTTAAGAATAAGAAGATGTTATTAAAATCAGTTGATATAAGTGGTGGTACATTGTTTTTCTTGTTAAAGTTTAGAGGGGGAAAAGAGAGCCATAGATTAAAGAAATGTTCAAAAAATAATAATTAGGGTTTGGTTTAGTCTGATTGACCCATTCAAATAGTTTGTAATATGGATTAGATCATACTGAAAAATTTATAACATAAAATAAAAAATAATATTAGTTTATTAAAAGACATTATTTTTAGGTCCCTTTTTGGTGCTGTACCCTCTCTGTGTCTAAGGACAAGATGGGACCATCAATTCTTTTATTTATACCAAATATTACTATGCTTTTACGTTCAAACAAACATTCGATGTTTTATATATTATTTAAATGAGTAAATGTGTTCTTTTTTTATGTTGTTGATTGACGTAAGAAGGAGCAACAGTGTATGTTTCTTATGCCTGGAACCGAAAGTGGATAAGATCGATTATCCACGGCCCACAAACCAAACAATTTAATTTAATTCAAGCTTCTTTCATTATATGCTGAATATAAATGTAATTTCTTTAAAAAAATATATATAAATTAAAAAATCTTTTATTTTATTACAAGATATAAAAGAACCCTTTTAACATGGCTGAATTAAGGAGATCTTATATTATATAATCTTATATATCAGTTTCATAATATTAAGTTAGATTTAAAATTTATATTTTTATATAATATCAGACTTATTTAGAATTTATTCTATTTAAAATTTATATTTTTATATAATATCAGACTTATTTAGAATTTATTCTAATAAAGTCGGTTAGTATTATTAGACCGATAATATAATATACTAACAAATTTTGTTATGATAAATTTTTCTCACACAAAGATCCTCTAATTCGTGTATATTTTATGAGTGATCGAATTATTATTAGATCACTTATAAATATGTATGAGTCAGAACATCTTGATTTAGGTTTAGGGTTTAGTATTATCATATCACCTACTATCTTCGATCACTCACAAATACACACACGAGTTAGAAGATCTTTGTGTGAGAAGAATTTATCCCAACAAAATTTATTAGTATATCAGATTATCAATTATCGAATTACTATTACATCAAATATATACGAATCAGAAGACCTTCATCTGAAAAGTATGTATTAAAAATCACGTATCGACTTATTTGTTTATATAAATTTATAATATCTTAAAACACTTATTTGCAAGTGAATAATAATCTAAAATAACAAGTTTTGGTTGATAAGCTCAAGAAAGGCTGAAATTGATTTTATAGTGAGAAAATATTAGTAATGAAATGATTTTGTTGAGCATCGAAAACGAGAGTTTGCAAAATTAAAATTGAAAATCGAAAATGAAACCATTGAAATGAAGCTGGGACGTTGATACCACACCAACTCATAAACCCGAGAGTTGGATCTTAGATGGGACTTTGAGTGAGTGCTAATGGATTTAGTTCAATCCACTTTGGATAACATTCTCCCCTTTCTTTTCCAAACTATCTTTTCTTCACCTCAACAACATTCATACCAAAGTTTAATCATATTACAAACTAGTTTATTCAGTTACAATTTACTTATCATAATCATTTTCATTATTTTATCTATCAATCTTCATATTAATTTTAAATCTAGTCCACTTTTACTATATATTTATCTATAGGTTGTTTTGTTAAATTTGAAACACTTTTTAAATTATTTCAATTTAACATTAAAAAATTATGAACTTACAAATTAGAGGGGAACCAATCAAATTTGAGAAAATAAAGAACTTAAAAGTAAACAAATAAAACTATCAATTTGTATTACAAAATAACTTTAAACTTAACTTAATTTTATAAAACTAAAATTATTATATAAGGTGAAGTTTTAAGAGTGTATTAATAATTAATGTAATATTAAAATCTTATTTATAAATTAGTTTTGTTTTATAAAATTAAATTAAATTAATATAGTATTAAAATTAATTTTATAAAATTAAATTAGACTTAAAATTAACTTTTTAATAATTTAGATATTTATTTCAAAAGGAGATAAAAATTAAATATTCAAGAATATATTGAAAAATAAAATATAAAAAAAAAACTCCTTTAATATAGATTTATAAGTGAGTTATTAATTCCTTTGATTGTTTGACTGAAAGTTTCCCGAACATTCTTTTTAATCAATGAATCAATTGACGAGTTTATTATACATTTTATATATATTTTAGATGAAAGGTCTTTGTTGTGTGAACAAAGCAAAAAAAAATAGTTATACTTATTCTATTGGGTTATTTATTTCATCTGCTGTGCCTTTTGTGTTCTTCTCCAAAGATGATTAATTTTTATTTTGGTCTTTTTGACTCTTACTATATATTCCTTTTGTTTATGGGTGGTGATTTAGTAAAGTTCTTTTAAAATAATATATTAATATTTTTCTTTTCTTTTCTCCAATGGTCAAAGTTCATGTTTGTAGTTTTTGTATCCTACATACGAATAATTTGATTCAAAGAAAGTGTATTTAATTGAAATGAGAAAAAGCGTAGAATGATTCAAAAAAAACATCAACAATTCTTTCTTTAGATTTTTTCCAATATCTTCATGTCATTGTTCCAAACAAATAAATATAGAAGTAGGTAATTTATAGGTGGTTCCCTTTTAGCTTTTGAGTAAATGTTCTAAATGAAAATAGATATATTCAAAACAAATTACAAAGATGAAAAGTTAAATTAATTGATATAAATTAATAATATCTATTTTTGTAGTACACAAATAAGAACTATTATATTAATATCATCCATTCTTTTTGAATAATTAACACAAATAATCAAAACAACATTCAATTACCATTTAATGACAAGTCAATCAAATTATATAATTATGACATAGTAGTGTCAATTTATATTATCATTCACAAACAAGACTTTTCCACCAAAACTGAAAACTCAATCTTAATAAAAATGAGAAAAAGTTCAGAGGGATTTTTAATGTCAATGAATACCATATTCTAGAACATATCCACAAGAACATAATATAAAAGTCTAAAAATGGAAAAAGAAATTCATGAAATATATATTAGTGCACAAACTCTCTCCACACATAATATATATATATATATATATATATATATATATATATATATATTATGATGCAATTAATGAACACCCCATATGATGATATTCATGCACACTCATGGACACGTCCACTTTTAATCACCAATTGCTTTTTTTTCATGTTCCAAAATTAGAAGAATGGACCAAAGAAATTTCCCTTTTATTATAAGTTTTGCCTCCAGCTTCCAAACCACAAAAGTGCCTTTCTTATAAGCCAAAAACTCAGCTTCTCACAACCCTTTCTTTAATCCAAACTCACAATAAAAAACATGGAAACACCTTCACTTTCTCCTTCTTTCCCTCTTGTGCTCTATCAGCTCCTCCTTTACCACTGAACTAGCACAACAACAACCACAACCACATCAACATCAACAACACCATCACCAACAAACCCTTTTCACCATATTCTCCAATTCTCCAATCCAAACTTCTTCAATCACACACCATTCTTTTGCATCATGGGAGCTGGTGTTTCCAGAACTTCTGCCACAGAAAATGATGAACTTGGCACCTTTTCTTTCTCCTCCTCACAGACTACTACTACCCTTGATGATGTCCCTGAGAATTGCATCTCTTCTCTGATGATGAGTTTTGATCCACAACAGATTTGCACATTGGCAAGAGTGAACAAGGCCTTCCACAGAGCTTCTTCTGCTGACTTTGTATGGGAATCAAAGTTGCCCTCAACCTATAAATTCCTTCTCAACAAAGCACTTGGTGAACACAATCTTTGCTCCATGACCAAAAAACAGATCTATGCCAAACTATGCCGACCCAATTTCTTTGATGCTGGCACCAAAGTAAGTTCATCAATAATCTTCATAGTTCATAGTGGATTCATTTCCTCACCTCACCATCAATATCTGTGATTCATGATTCATTCATCTGGGTGTGGTTTTTTTTTCATCTTGTTTCCATTTTTTCCTCTCTCTTCATTGCATTGACTAGTTTGATTTGTTCCTTTGTGGTGATGATTTAGGAGTTTTGGCTGGACAGATGCAGTGCACAAGTTTGTTTGTTCATTTCTTCAAAAGCCTTCAGGATTACAGGAATAGATGACAGAAGATATTGGAATTATGTTCCAACAGATGAATCCAGGTGAGATATCGCTATTCATATAATCAAGATTAAATCATATCTAGTTTGTTCTATTTTTATGTATTTCATATGAAAATTTGCCATAAAAAAGTGTGTGTATAATTAAAGCCAACTCAAGAAACCAAGAACATGGAACTGAAACTTCAATATGTGCAATTAAGGTTGTAAAATGCTTCTGAATTCTGATCATGGTTGAAAAATTGTGTATTTCTTTGAGTATATAATTTATTTTTGTTATGGTTCTTGTTGCAATAAAAATTGAGCCTCTGAGTTTCTTCATCGATGAGGTAGAATAAAAAAATGGAACTTTTTCTTTTTTGGTAAAAGTCATTTTCGAATTTTCGAACAAATCCAAAGCCAGCACATGGAATCGAAAGTCTTTTTGTTGCCGTATGAATGCATTTGGCGCCTCCTTCGTATAATAAAACAATTGAAAAAAAAAAACATATAATAAACGTTTATTTTCCGAGGAATAATATATAGCTGTTTTAGTTGTTTCAGGAATGAAAATTTGACTATTTATTCAATTCAAAATAATCAAACCCTTTTTTAAATACTTTCATCACAAAATTTGTAATTATTTTAAATTTATCAAACAAATTAGTACTTTGAGGTAAACATATATAACTCATATTTTAATTTAATTTTCTTCTTGTTTTATTTGAGTGTGTTGCACTTTATACATGTCATAGAAATTTCTCATTTTCAACCTTTTTAATACAAACCGGAAACTTTTAGATTTTAGGTAGAGGCGTAGAGTGTACATATAGTGTGATTAAGGGACGAAAAGGATTTGTTCATTCAAACTATTTGATTGATGAAAATATTGATAAAATGTTTATGATTTTTGGAATATTTCACATAGTATTTAAATTATTTAAATTTTTTCTTATTTTATTAGAACTATCGTGTAACTATTACACGGACAAGTTTTGATATATAATTTTTTTTTAAAAATGCTTTTTGGCAATTTGCTTTAAAATATTGAGGAAAGCTATTAGTCCTAGTCATTCATTCACATCTTATATGTAAATTAAAGAAAAAAAGTGGAAGCAATTTGCACTTAGAGAATGCATAAAAATAGGTTGATAAGGACTTGTTTGGAAAAGTAATAAATCAATAATTAAAACAGAGTATTGTCAACTAACTTTTCCTAGTCAGCATCTTTTAGATAAAAAGAACAAGCAAGTTGCATTTATAAAATCTCTTGCAATAGCTGAAAAGGACTTCTATTAATGGAAAAGTAATCTTAATTAATTAACATTGTAACCTAGGGTTATGGTAGTTGAACATATCTTCAATAAAAAAAATCGTTTATTTTTTTACTAGTAAAATGTCTTCTATCATAAACTATGTTTAACATTTTTTAATTATGCAGGTTCAAGAGTGTTGCATATCTTCAACAAATGTGGTGGGTTGAAGTAATAGGGGAGCTAGAATTTGAGTTTCCAAAGGGAGACTATAGTGTATTTTTCAAGCTTCAATTGGGGAAGCCCACCAAGAGATTGGGCCGAAGAGTGTGCAACCTTGATCAAGTTCATGGATGGGACATCAAGCCCGTCAGATTTCAACTATCTACATCCGACGGCCAGAGTTCACTCTCACAGTGCTATCTGCGTGGGCCTGGAGAATGGGCCCACTATCATGTTGGAGACTTTGCAGTTAAGAAGCCCAATGGGCTAACAAACATCAAGTTTTCTTTGGCCCAGATTGATTGCACGCACACCAAAGGTGGCCTTTGCATAGATGGGGTAGTGATTTGCCCCAAGGAGTTTTCAGAAAGACTGAAACACTTTTAGGGGGAGAAATGTTAGGAACAAATTCTTTTGGACACACTCTCTTATTGATTGAAATTTATTAAAAAAAAAGTTGAAGCTATTTTATTTAATGATTTTTTTCTTTCGATTTTTGTAGTTTTCAAACCATTAAGAGAGTAAGTTGAAAAGAGGGTGTTGCTAGCACTTTTACTTTTGGGAAATTATACTTCACATTGTGTTTTCAGTTAATCACTTTTGTGAGAGCAAAATTAGGTCTAGGTTTGTTTAATTATCTTTTTTTTTCTGATAATTTTCTCTTTTATTTAAAAGAAAGGAATATTTTACTTGGGGCACCCTATTTTTGTCAAAAAGGAAGTCCTGAAGATGAGGTGGGAAGAGGAGTGGTGAGATTTAGTAAAAAAGGTGTGAAGAGTAATGGTGATGAATTTTGAGCCCACGCAATTTAGGGGTTGCTTGTACCCAGGCTTTTAGGGTGCCCTTATATTGGTACAGTTGTGAGTGTTCCTTTTTGTTCACTTTTTTTTTTTGTAAAGAAATTTAAATATGTGAAATAGTATTCAGGTTACATTTACTGTTACATGGAGTAACTTGTCATAATTTTGCTTCCTCTACCCTACAAATTTGAACCTATGTACTTAAGAGTTGAAATCATGTATAAATATTTTTGGAAATTAATTATGAATTTCAAAATTGGAGGGTCTCTACTTAGAAGTTCTTATTAACTAAAACATTGATATGATGTTAGAAATTTTACCTGTATTTATAAGTGTTTGATGGAGTTACTTTGTTATTTTCTTTGTAAGTATATTGTCTTAAGAGAAATAGGAAACTGAAATGGAGAGAACAATATTTTTTTATAATTAAACTATGAATTTTTATCATTTTAGTGATTATTGTTAGAAAAATAGGGAGTCTGTATTAGAATATTAAACTTTGTTGATATGCAAATTGTTTCCCTTCGAATTAGATGTGTTAGGTATAATTAGAATTCAGAATGAAACTGTTTTTATTGAATTAAGTAGGGATTTTAGAAAAGTAGAGGTTGTTTTAATAGAAAAATATGATGTGAACTTTACTTAATTCCCTGTAACTAGAATACTTGAACTTGATTAGTATTTTTTAGAGTGATTAGTATTTTTTAGAGATGGTAAGTGATTCTGGTGAGATCGTTAATCCGTCTCATTAAGATGAGATGAGTTAACCTTTTTAATTATCTGTAATTAAAAATGTATGATTGAATTTTATTAGTATTTTTTAAGAATGGCAAAGTGGGTCTGGTCCGGTCAGGCCACTTCATTTAAGTGAGATGAGTCAATCTTTTGAATTTACTAGTTCATATTGGTCTGGTCCATCTAATCCGTCAACCTGACGAGAACAGACTAGCTAGCCAATCAGTCCGCTCTTTTTTACTTTTGGTACCTTTAAAGAAAAAATATCATACTTTTGGAATTAAAATTAATAGTAATCAATATTATATACAATTTTATTTACACTATTTTTTTTATATCATTTAAGTTATTTAAATATTGTTGTATTTATTTTATTTTGTTAAAAATTAATTTTTTTTATTAGAATAATAAAATTTAATTATTTTTATTGTTATTTTTTATATTTTTATTGTTAAAAAGTAATAATTACTAGAATCAAATAAATAAATAAAAAATATAAAAAAAGGCGTGTCAGTTCAGCAGCCCACCAACCTTTCTATAACAAAGCGTTTTTTTGGAGCAATGAGGTGCACAATTGAGTGGATGTAACCCCTGATATTTTTTTCTTTAGGTTTTAATATGTAGGGAGTAATTACAATTTAGTATGAGTTAGAAATATTTTTAATACATTTTCTTTTTAACTGCATAGGATAATACAAATTTAATACAAATTTATTTAATTCGTTATGCAAGTAACTAAATGTTGATAATAGTTTAATAATAAATAAACAAGTGATTTTCGTATTTTATATTATATTTAATATCACAAAAATAATTATTACAATAACAAAAAAACGTTCATGTACATGTACATGGATATCTATATTTATATATAAAATGAGATTTTTTATTATAGCTGCTTTTTTATACACAAATTTATTCTTATTTTATTTTTATTAATATTTTATTTTAGTTATTTTTTTTTATTATTATCTTGACACTTTTGGTATTCATTTTTATTTTTTTAATTTTATTATCTAAAAACTAAAAGTAACTTCATTCAAAATTTCTCACTTTTCTTCTTAATCCTTTTTATTTTTCTCCATTCTTCTAATAATCAATTATACTCTTAATTAACCAAAACAAACCATTCATTCTTAAGGTAAATTCCTACACCTTAAAACTCGTGATATACATCCATTTTTTTTAAATTACCATTTATTTCACTAAAAAAAATAAAAATAGAATAAAAAAATTGATAAAAATAAATTGTATATTATGTATTATAGTTTTTTTTAATAAAAAGACATACACATATAGTAGTGATAAAAATAAAAAAATACGAATATATAATAATGATAAAAAAAATGCAAATACTCATGTTAATATTTAAAAAATACATATAAGTTTACAATAAATTAGGATATTACAATATGAAATTATAAATTTATAGTTTATTTTAATAAATACAAATACACATATCATAATAATAAAATTAAAAAATACAGATATGCAATTTGATATTTAAAAAGTACATAAACACATAAATTTATTATAAATTAGAATGTTTTAAGTATGAATTTATAATTTATTTTAATAAGTACAAATATATATATATATATAATATAAATAAAGGGGATTCCCCTCTTTAACTGCTCTTAATCTTTTTTCTCATTTTATCCTTATATTAATATTTAATTTTATTATTGTTTTATGGTTATTGTGTCATTTCTTATTTTTTCTACCATATTTGGTATACGGGCGGTTTTGAATTGTAAGAGAGGTGGAAGAACGGTTTTGAATTGAAAGAGAGGTGGAAGAGCGGTTTTGAATTGAAAGAGAGTGGAGAAACAATTATGAATTAAAAGAGATGTGAATGAGCGATTATGAATTGAAAGAGAGGTGGAGGAGCGGTTATGAATTGAAAGAGATGATTTATTTTCAAAATCGGTTACATAAAGAAAGGGAGTTTATTTTCAAAATCAGAGTTTATTTTCAAAATTAGTTGCATAAATAAAGGGAGTAACTATTCAAATTCTGAGAAAAAAAAATATTAGAGAAAATAACAAAAAAATACAAAGGAAGTGTTGAAAAAAAAAAGAGAATAAGGAACAGGAAGAAGCATTGGTCGCTTTTTATCCTTGCACCCTTCGATCCCACCAATGAGTATCAGGTAGCTTCACGTGTCTTCCTCACAACCCATTCACGAAAAATGTGATCATTTTTTGTAATACATTAATTATTTTTTCTTTGAGTATTTGGGAAATGCAACATTGGTACAAGGATGAAAAGTCCAACACCACCAAGGTGAAGGATCGAGGGGTGCCCTGCCTCTTCGATCAATAAGGCCATTGGTGAAGCCTTGAAGCTTTAAATTGGTTCCTCTCATCCCGTAAGATCTTTCTCTCAAGGTTTACTCTTTCATTGCAAAGTGTTTTTTTTTTATGTGACTGTACTTGATAATTGCTTTGATGGTTTTACAATTGGGATTATGGAGTGCAAATTGCGAGTTGGTTGAATGATTTCAATGTTTAGTGCAAATTTCATATGCATATTTTTAGTTTTATTTATGGGTTACATGGTCAAATACTATAAAATACAAATACATTGTCAAATATTATAGAATACAGATACACATAAGTTTATGAAAAAAATTAAAAAATATGAATACACATAAATCTATATTTCATTTAAATAAATATAAATATACATATATAGTAATAATAATAAAAAAAATAAAAATATAAAAAATGCGGATACACAGGCGCGAGAGCGCCTGTGTTCCCGCTAGTATATATAAAAGAAATTATCATTTTTAACTTCTCTCAATTATTTTTTTATTTTATCTTTATATTAATATTTAATTTTATTTTACTATTATGGACATTGTGTCATTTTTTATTTTTATAAAAAATTTAAAATTTTAAATTTTAAAATTTTAAATTTTCAAACCTTAAAACCTTTTCGAAACACTCTAAATTTCGAAAAATTCAAATTTTCAAGAAATTTTACATTTTTTAAATTTCAAAATTTTTAAATTTTCAAAAATTTAAAATATATTAGGTAAAAAATTGAAACATTTTTTTTTTTGAAATATTTTATGAAAAATGTAAGTAAGAATAGTTTTCAAATTGATTTAAGAAGCTGTATTTAATCTCTATTGGATCTAAATATTTTCACTATGCATAAAACTCACGTACCTACCCTACTTCCCATTTTTTTTCTCTTTCCTTTTCTCTTTCATGTAAAAACATACTTTCATTCTCACTTCTCTTTCTCTTATGTTTTGATTAATCTTTGTGAAATCCTAATTTGACCTTTGTCTTATGAAATTGTAATTGAAGTTTGTGACTAGATGGAGGGGAAGAACTTAACAAAAGGAGTTACGAGCATCATCACAACAATCGGTAATTCTCTATATGTGCATTTCAATTTGTTAAACACTAATTTGACATTTTTCTTATGAAATTGTGATTGAATCATGTGACTGGAGGAATAAGAAAGACTCAACAAGAGGAGACAAAGGGTAAGTGATGAAAGTCCTTGATCTTAAGATGTTTTCTGGATTTAAATAAAATTATACAGAATAGTGACTAAAATATATTATCATTTCCTCATGTTTTACGCAAAAGTTACTTCCAATCTGATTTACTTATTCACAATCTTGAAACATATAGAAACTTCAGTTAGAAGAATGTAGAAAGAGGAAGAACATAGAATGAGCAAGACACTGAACCCCAAGACACTATTTCCCGTACGCGTTCATATCATTGTCGTGCTTACCCCCAAGTGCAAGATTCCAATGTGAAGGAACATTGTTAAGAGCGATGTGTAATCTAGATTCGGTGCGTGTTGCATCCTTGAAAAAAAGTTGCATGCGCTTCTACATCCACCGGAGAGTGTAGGGAAAGGTTGGTGATACAACCCAAGTAGCTACGAAGATGACTAAGGAAATAAAATACAAAGCACATGGTGAACTGTCATCTCAACGACCAATTCATAACTCCACAAAGGATCACATGGACCTCACCAGAGGAGTTGAGCATAAAAGCAAGAAAGTAAGGGCTGAATTTTAAAGTTGCTTGAATGTAAAAGCAAGAAATTAAAGGTACTTGAATTTAAAGACAAGAAATTAAAGGTGTTTGAATGTAAAGAATGTAAAGTGTCAATCAACTTAAAGAAAAATAAACTCCAATTCTTGTCTTTATTTTATTTTGCTTTGAGTTGATTGACACTTTACATTCTTTACGGTCAAACACCTCTAATTTCTTGTCTTTAAATTCAAGTACCTTTAATTTATTGTCTTTAAATTCAAGTACCTTTAATTTCTTGCTTTTACATTCAAGCAACTTTAAAATTCAGCCCTTACTTTCTTGCTTTTATGCTCAACTCCTTTGGTGAGGTCCATGTGATCCTTGGTGGAGTTATATGAATTGGTCGATGAGATGACAATTCCCCATGTGCTTTGTCTTTTGCTTCCTTGGTCATCTTCGTAGCTAATTGGGTTGTATCAGTTGGTAGTTTTGTTTGTTAATAGAAAAAAAATGGCTCGTTTTTGGATTTGATTGGGAGGGTTAAGTATAAGGAAGTGGTGGTGATGGAGGATATGAAGGGAAAGTGGTTGACGGTGGTGGTAAAGGATATGAATGATTTGACTAAGTCTCTTTGTAGGTCCAAGAAAAAGAAAAGATAAGCATATTTAATTATCTTTTCTTCTTTTGTATATAATATTTTTCATGATTAATGTTGATTGAAGATGAATTTTTTGTTTATCGCTTAATGGTGTCACATATGTTGTAATGATAAAAATAAAAAATACAGATACGCGCCTCTGTTCTTGCTAGTGTTAATATCTATACCTATATATAAAGGGGATTCCCCTCTTTAACTTCTTTAAATTATTTTTCTATTTTATCCTTATATCAATATTTGATTTTATTTCATTATTATGGACATTGCGTCATTTTCTTTTATTTTAAATTTTTCAAAAATTTTAAATTTTCACACCCTAAAGCCTTTTCGAAACACTTTAAATTTTAAAATATATTAGGTAAAAAATTGGAAAAAAAAATTATTTGAAATATTTGATGAAAAATGTAAGTAACAATAGTTTTCAAATTGATTTAAGAAGTCGTCTTTAATCTCTATTGGATCTAAATATTTCACCACGGATAAACCCATGTTCCCACACTACTTCCCACTTTCTTTTCTTTTTCCCACTTTCCATTTCTTTTTCTCTTTCATGTAAAAACATACTTTCATTTTCATTTCTCGTTCTCTTTCTATGTTTTGATTAATCTTTGTGAAATCCTAATTTGACATTTGTCTTATGAAATTGTAATTGAAGTTTGTGACTAGATGGAGAAGAAAGACTTAAAAAAAGGAGTTGCGAGCACCATCACAACAATCAGTAATTATCTTTATGTGTATTTCAATTTGTGAAACACTAATTTGACATTTTTCTTATGAAATTGTGATTGACACATGTGACTAGAGGAATAAGAAGGACTCAACAAGAGGCGAAAAAAAGTTGCATGCACTTCTACATCCACTCGAGAGTGTAAGGAAAGGTTGGTAGTTTTGTTTGTGAATAGAAAAAAAAAATGGTTCGTTTTTGGATTTCATTGGGAGAGTTAAGAATAAGGGGGTGGCAGTGATGGAGGATATGAAAGAGAAGTGGTTGACGGTGGTAGTAAAGGATAAAAACAAATTTGAGTAAGTCTCTTTGTGGGTCCAAGACAAAGGAAAGATAAACATATTTCATTATTTTTTTTCTTTTGTAATTGATGATGATTTTTTAATTTATTGCTTAATGGTGTCACATATATTATAATGATAAAAATAAAAAATGCGGATACACAAACACGAAAATGTCTATGTTTCTGTTAGTATATATTAAAATGATGATAAAAATAAAAAAATATAGATATATATTAAAAATTAAAAATATACATTCATAACAAAAATAAAAAATTAAATATATAATATAAAAAAAAATACAAATATATATTAATAAAAAAATAAAAAAATACAGATATATAGGTGCAGCCGGTGTTCCCGTATAAAGAAGTTTTGTCGTATTATTTTATGCATTATTTTCTTTGAAATAATCATACAAAATTTAGAATAGATTATTCTATCCCAAATCTCTTATCTTACCTGCAATAGAAGTTTCTAGCTATTATTTTGTTCTGAACAAGTTTTCATAAAAATCTAAAGTGGTCTTCACTTATCCTCGTCTGCAACTGCAACACTCTGTCCTTTACAAATAGCGGTTCCAAAACTCATCACCATTTTCATCCTTCTATCTCCTTTTTCTTCTTCAATCCGCAATCAAGGGTCCCTCTCATATCTTCAGATCCACACTCTCTTTGCAGAGAAAAAGGTTTCTATGTTTTTCCTTTCAGACTCCTCTCTGTTTCATGTTTTCAATGTTTCGTTATTTGGGTTTAGCTTTATTTGATCATCAATTTAATTGCTTGAGAAAAGTAACCATCTTTCCTTTTCTGCTTTGGTAAACTGCGTGACAATTAAGATTGGTGGAACGCTTATTGGAAGAATATTAGTGAGTTAGGAATACATATTTTTAGTAATTTTTCATTTTTTTTTTGAAAATATTTTTGGTTTCGGTTTTGGTTAATTTTGTAGTGATGTAATTTTGTAAAGTTGAAAAAAAAATTCTCTTTGGCTATCTGTTGACCAGGCTTTTGGGTACCCAAAGTTTCCACCTTCTTAATGTTCAGTGCTTTAATCCTGATAGGGTCCGTGGTTGTTAATGAAGAAAATAATTTCAACCTGATATGTGGAATGTTCCTTGCATTCTTTCAAGGCTAGTTGATTTTCGGTGTAATGCTGATGGCTTGAAGATTTTTTTCTTTTCAAATAACCAATTTTTGCAGTTTCTGTTTTGTGTGGTGGTATTGATGATTGACCATAGCTGTTCTGTTTGCTATCAGACTTCGATTTTTGGAAATGTCTGAAGAGAAAAACAAGGTGGATTTCATTCAATTGCTTGGACCTGACGTGTCGATCAAGATTCTGACCCATTTGGACGCCCCTTCTGATCTTATTCGGGTTTCTGCTGTTTCCAGTTCTTGGCACCGATTTGGTAAGCCATCTGAGTTTAATTGGTGGGAGGATTTTCTAGTACTTTGAACTTTTTTGTCCAAAAGGGGCATATTTTGCTACTCATTTGCTACTCATAGTATTGATATGCACTCTAAATATTATGCAGTTATTGAACATGGCCTCTGCAAGCAACTTTGCTTGGCAATGTTTCCTGAAATATCTGGTGTTGCTCATATGATTGAGCTTGACAACATTATTGAACCACTAGGTAACACTCTTGGCAGTTATATAAATTGGGAGTATCTTAAGAGAAATCATAAAGTCTACGCATTCTTGTCCTCTGGTCTTCCACCTGTGAGAAAAAATTGTATCTCTAAAGCTATAAGTGCATCCAGCACTGATAACTACCCTGAAGAAAGCATTCGACATACATTGGAGCCTGGTGATAGAACTGAGTATAGAGCATCGTACTGGTCAAGCAAAGGGGAAAACGATCCTTCTGTTCCGGAGACTTTGGTTTATAAGCTTGTTTCAGAAATGTGTCTTGTTTCAGAGATTCATGTCCAACCGTTCCAAGGTTAATAACTAAATTAAACTCCTTTGTTTTGTGAATTAGGCATGTTGAGGATCATGAACTTTTGCTTAATCATCTGACAAATAATCTATGTTTACTTGTCAGCATTTTTTCAGCATGGCTTCCCTATATATTCTGCGCAGGCTGTCCGATTCAGAATGGGCCATACGAGATACCCTATTGAATCAGAGAGTGCTGTAGATAATATCACTGCTAATGAAGTCTTGGGTGATAATCAGTTCATATGGACGTATACTTCACCTGAATTTCCAATGTGTCAAGTGAGTTGCATTTTGAAATGCATGTGTTGAATATTCTTTTATCCATGTTTTACCTGCTGAATATAGCAAGTGGGGATTTAACATTTATCCATTTTAGATTGAAGCTGCATTGTTTTTTACAACACAGTATTCTGTGCACGTGTTTGACACTTGAAATAGTTTAGTAACATACCCACTTTACAGGATAACAGCTTGCAAAAATTCAAGCTACCTAAACCTGTTCTGTGCATTGGAGGCATTCTGCTAGTTGAGCTGTTGGGTAGAGTTCAAAAACAAGATATGGATGAATTATTCTACATATGGTTTGTTTCTCAAGCCTTCTCTTTTTATCTCATGTACTCTAACTAAATTGACATAAAGAACTTTATTTTTCTCTTCCAACTTCAATTGGACACTGCTTCTTTCATGTCTTGACAAGGTTTTTGTTGGAACTTCAGCGTGAAGATGGAAAGTAATGTAATAAAAGATAACATTTCATCAAAAAGCCATACGTCTATTCTATGTACCTTGGTGGATGCTGCTGAATTATTCAGCATGTTCTCATAGTGGCATGAAGAACCTTAATTTATTTCCTTGAGTTCTTTTTGTTAGTTCGTTGCCTACATTTTTCTGTAGTGTTTCTTTTCCAACTTAAGGCATGTTTGGATAAACTTCTTCATAACCACTAGAAGAAAAAATAAGAAGAAAAAATTGAATAAACTTCTCTAGAAGTTAAAATTAGCTGATGTATAAATTGGTTTGTAGAAGTTACCTCATTTAATTTAAGCTCATTTAATTTTTTTTCCTTTCCTTTTAGTGTTCATGAAAGAGTTTGTATTCACTTTGCTATATCAAATGTTCTTATATTTTAAGAATGAACTGGGATCTGTCTGTTTATCTGTGTTGTATTACTATTTTGCAGCATCTCCCATGTTCAAGTCATGGGACGGCCACTTGCACCGGCATTTGATGTTAAAGTTCATCATCCATCAGGGAAGTGTACCCTGAAATACCATCCTCCTCCAACAGATCCTCACATGTCTTCTTCAACATCTTCACCAGAATCGAGCAGTGCGCCACGCCTGCGCATAATAACCTCGAGTATAGTGCAGAGGGGTGTTAGACGATGGGAGCAAATTCTCTTGGGTGCACTGCTTGGTTCTGGTCCTGCTGTAGTTGATGATTGATGGAAAATTGCAAGGAATGAAGAACCTCAATCCTCAAATTAAAGAGGTTTGGATAGCAATATGTTGAGCATATTAGTTAGTAGGGGCTGAGGCAAGGTTTCATCTTTATCTTTTTCTGTGTTGCATGAGTCTTGCCTTCTTTTCTAGTTATCAATTGTATATGTTGTAAAGAATGTATCTGCTGTGGTTTGAACTGATAAACACAGACATTTGTATCGATGATAAGAATGCTGATGCACACAATCTTTGAACCTTTGATGATGCTTTCAGATCAGGCTTCTGTGAAGTTAGAGTAATATTTTAGAGAATAAGATATTTGCTATGCATAATAATCGGTTGAGACTATGATAAAATATGTGTTTATTTATGTACAATAAGTTTTGAGGTTAAAATTAGATTTGTTGATTTTACTTCATTTTTCAGAGTGTATTAGTATTTTAAGAGTTAAATTCATGTCATTCACTACTGGAATTGGAGGGGATTTGGTTCTGAGAAAGATATTATTATTTATTTTAATAAGTAAAAATAATTATCACAATTATAAGAGTTTGTTTTTTATAACTACTTTTAGAAACAGTTAAATTATTATTATTATTTATTTTAACTAATCAAAACATTTGTCCCAATTTTACGAGTAAAATCGTATAAAAATGTGTAAATATCACATTATTAATTGTTATAGATATTGTATTAATTTATTTTTTATTATGTTTTGAAGTTATATACTTGTTGGTTAATTGAAAGGCTCAAACTTGTTTACCAAATATAAATACCATTCTATTGAGAAATAAGTCGGTTATCTATTTAAAAGATTTTAATGCAAAATGAACTTAAAATAGATGTTTAGGTCAATGTCTTTCAAAAATATTAAGGTACCAAAAGAATAATACTTTACAAAAATTATTTGGAAATAAGTTATTTTTTAAATAATCACTTAAGCAATACGTGATTATTTTTTAAAAAATAAGCTAAAGCACGTTGCATTAAAATGTATAACAAACTAGAAGTATATCTAATGCAGTTAGATTCATTAAATTATTTATTAATTCAATTGACTTTATAAAGATTATACTAGCTTTATAACGCAGCATTTTTTATTATGGATTCAACATTTAGATTATCTTTTTGTCCTTTTCTAAAATGCTAACACTATGAAAGAAAAAACAACTTCATACAATAATTTGAATAATTAAGCTCAATAAAAAAATCAAAGAAAGAAAAAAAAAACCTCTCAAATAGAATTGAACAACAAAAATTGATTAAAAAACATAAAGGAAGAGTGTAAACATGAGATTAAAATAATCGGATCCTTAATATTTAAATATAAGATCATTCTATTATAATCACATCATTAATAAAATAAATTCATTTAGTTTAAATTTATAAAAATATTATCAATTTACTAAATTATTCGTCCTTATTTAAAGTTTTATTTTTGCTATTTATTAATATAAAATACAAATACTTATAAGTTTATTATAAAACGCCTTATAAAAAATATAATTTCTTTCCAAATGTAACTTATAACACGTATGGTAGGAAATATTTCCTAATTTTATTACCTTTTTTATAATGTCATCATGTCATGATTATTTTGTCGAATCAAATTAATGAAGTAAAGCTAATAATTTATTTTTCAAATTATTTCATAATTAATTTTATTCATTTGTAGTTTGTAAAGTTAATATTTTATCTTTAACATTCAATTATTAGGCTTCCCAAAATGCAATTTTGATAAAAATTGTATAATATAATGAGAATAATAATTTTAACACCCTCTTCAAGCTGAAAATTATAAATGGTATGTAACAAGTTTGAAATATATGAGTATATTTTCTCTGTAAAATTACAACATTTCTTTTATCAAGTTATTTTAATACTTTTTAATACTTAAAAAGTATTTCAAATAACTAATATTTTTAGTTTGAAATTGGTGGAATAAGTTCTCCTTTAATTTGAGAGATCCTAGTGAAATTGTTGTTTGTAATGACTATATTATCAACATATACAACAAAATCTTATTTGTTTCAATCCAAAATCATGTTTTGAAAGAATTTTACTATTTTTCCAAAAAAAAAATAATCTCATTAAAGAAGCACATTTGAATATGAAAAAAAAAAGTTGAGATTTATCTTTCATTAAATAAAATCAAGTACCACGAATATTTAATAAAGATAACAAAATATTTACAATCAAAAGATGTAATATGATTAGGTTCTCAAATGTCTAAATGAATAATAGAGAATGGAGTTACATATTTTTTTTAGTTTGTTTTGGCAATTATGACCAAATAGGTTCTATTTGATATGATTCACATTCTATCACTTGAAGTTGCTTAAAAATATGGGCTATTATCTTCAACTTTGGCTAGAATGAGATTACTCAAACAAATGTAAAAGTTTTAAAGTTGAGGATGAAAACAAGACATAGGTGGACTTATTATTTTTAGATGATAAAGTCCTTGTGATTCATGTCTTTCCTCATATAAAGTTCTTGTATCCAAAGTTTACAGAACAATTTACAGATTGAGTTAGTTGATTGAAAAGAGACTAAATTATAAGAACAATGTGGAATATATAAGACCAAAATTAAGTTTTAAAGAAGATTAGGGAACTTGAACAATTGCTTCATATTTATCTTTGAACCTATAGACTAACAAGTGGAGAATTTTTGGACGAGAGATAAATGAGAGTAAAGAGGTATTATAAAAAATATGACCAGAAACACTTCACTTAGGTTGAAGCATTGCAAAAGAAGATTGACCTTAACTACATTAAATTCAATATCAATTTTTCACTTATTTCTACTCTTTTTCTTCTTTCAATCCAAATTGTACTATTTTCGACCCTCTTTTTCTTCTTTTCTTTCCTTAAAATTAACTGATATTACCACTTGGATTCATTTCTCCCGTAATGCATCCCACATTGATCTCACTTTTATTCATCTGTTTTGCAATGAGTATCTGAAACGCTGCAGAGCTTTATAGTTATAGATGACCAGTCTAATAACTTTAGCAGGACATCTAGCTTTGTGTTATAGCAGATAAAGGTGCTGTCAGTGGCATTGGATTAAGCTTATTAGATAAGAAATGTAAGTGCCGTATAAAATGATTACTGTCATAGTCCAATAGATTACACTTGCAGGACAAAAAACCCTCAAATAAAATCATCTCTAAATACCTACTCAAGTCCAGGTCCAAACAAATTCCATCAAGAAAATTATGACACTGAAAACCAGGAAAAAAACAGCATCTATTGAAAGTATCCTGTACAATGATAATAAAATAAACACTTAAAAAAGATATGCCAATTACATGGCCATGTTGTGTTAGTCATGCCTTCCAGCCAAAACCCATGTTATCATCAAGATCACTGTTAAAGAAGGCGCTATCCGCGAACTCAGGGCCAATATCCTGACCCATACCTTGCAAATGTAGACTTTGTGGCATATCAGATGTTCTTGGGTTGAATCCATTGTTGCCACCAGCTGCAGAAGAATCACTGTTTGAAGCTGTTTTGAAGCTATTATTCCTTGAAATGGGTCCATTGTTTCCTGGAACATTGACAGGACCTCCACTTAAGGATGGAGTATGGCCCCCAAAACTCAGTGCATTTTTTGCCATATTCCCATTTGCATTGGGTCCACCAAGAGACTGTGATTGCATTCCCCCATTGTTATTTGACATTTCCTGCACCAGTTGGTGGATCATCTGCTGCTGCTGCAGAGATTGATTTCCTTGGGACCCCTGTGAATGATTTTGTTGCAGTAAACCATTTGCACTTAATGTGGGCTGTTGAAGGAGTTGCTGCTGTGGTGGTAAATGGGAACCTGGGAATCCACCAACAGGCGAGTTTTGCATTGAGCCTGGAATTAAAGAAGGACCAGCTCCTTGCAAAGCGGAAGAGGGACTCAGGTTCGAATTATTGAATGAGGATCCTTCTCGCTGAAGGGATCCAGGGCTAGAATTCATTGAATTTTGCCTCATGAGAATATTTTGGTAGTTGGTAAGAGCTAAATGGGCTGTCCCACGATTAACCATATTACGAGTACTGTTTATGTGGTTGTTCAATCCAGGATTCATTGCCATCAGCTTATTGAGTGTGTTTCTATCAGTTGGCAGACCATGAACATTTGCCATCTGCTCCATTTCCTGCATCTTTTGCATCTGGAGCTTTGAGGCTGTTGTTAGTAGAGGATAATTTTTCAAACACTCTGCAGGAAAGGCCAATGGCAATGTAAAAATATAATTCCAAAAGCCCAAATTAAAACAGCTTCGTACAACTAGATTAATTGAAAATAGAACACGATAGGGTAACCTCATCATAAAAACTACACGCAAATTACCTATTGCCCCAACTCTGTGTTCTGCACAGATATCTATTAGGTCTTTCATGCTGTTGACAACCTCCGAAATCTGTCAAGCATTGTAGCAAGTAATATAAGGGTTGAGAAAATACATAGCATAACAAATCATAGGTTTTCTCTATAGTACTCAACACTGTAAAGAAATTTTGAGCTAGAATTTAATAGCATACCTGCAAACATCTCACATATCTTTTAGAAAAACCCAAGTCATTAAGCGATTGCAACTCCAAAATCTTTGCAAGCTGGCGTCCTGCTGTCAATACCCTGATGCAAAATAAACATTACATTAAGTTTTGAAGCTTGAGTCCATTTTCATTGTAATTGTTTGTTACCTAGATGTGACGTAGACTGTTATAACCAGCAGATACTTTTTAACCAAGCATTGTTATAAAATGCTCAAAAAGAGAGTGTGGATGACAATAGGGAATCAGAATCTCAATTTCTAATCTATATTTAAAATACCACGAGATGCTCTTAATTTTGAATAACCTCATTGTAAAAATATGAATGCGTGACTTTGCATCTCTATATGTATAAAAAAATGTTATTTCTGTGATGCAGGGCACCAGAATGCAACCAAACATGCCCACGGGGTAAAATCTCATACTACAATATGATCTTTCTGTTTCCAATTTTACGGTTAATGATTTCCAACAATAATTTTTTCCTCTCATTTTGCCCCTGGTTATACATTTGGATAGGCCTTCAGTAAATCCAATAAATATGAAGAAACATAGTTTGCACCATATCCTTTCTATAGAGCTGTTTTTATCCATCTATATACCAAAATCACAGTATGCACCATTCCAAGAATAAAAGATCACACAAGCTGTGCAGCAAAGGGAAATACATAGACTGAGAAAGATTTGCAAAAAACACCAAACATAAAGGAACAATAATGCATTAACTTACATGTTGCTGTTAGCTTGCAAATCTTGCTGAGAAACCCCATCGGCTCCACTTTCAGCAATTGTACTCTGGCATTTTTGAGCTACATGTACTAATTGGTTGACCTGCAAATTTGTGAATCGTACAAGTTAGCAGCCAAATCAATACCTCTATACTGCCATACCAATCAACCTTCAGACAAGTGAGCATTTCTTTCTATGCCTTACCTAAGGCATTTAAACCTTTCAACTTTAATTTCATTGATCTCCCCTTCATGAAATAAGAAGGGAAGTTTCATTAAGGCCTATCAATTTCCCTACCAAAATTTCAATATTACTACTACAGTCAGGTCCACCAAATTTCACTTCAGCATTCAGTCCTGACAACTATGATGGTAGAATTCAAGCATGTAAAGAGTTGATTATGCAACAATCATGCACATTCCGAATTTTTTTTGCAGAAATATTTTGACCATGCAAAGTAAACCACTCTACGGTAGTCCCTACACTCCCAACTACCAAACAACAAATGTACACAACAGAAATATTCTACCAAAAAGCACCATCATCTATTAAAACCAAAGAATGACGCAAAAGTGAAAAGCATTCTAAAGGAAGCAGAAACATACCGGTGGTGCAACCAACCTTCGAGGGAGAAGCTCTTCATGCCGCCTTGCACAGAACTCCCAAGATAATATCTGTGCAAATTAACAAGAACTTCAGGTCATTATTACATAAAAAATATTCAAATAGAAAATATACTCGACTATAATAACAATTTTGTAACCTTCAAATCTTGAGTGAATATGATGCGTAGTTGACCTTCACGAACAACTCGAAGCTGCTCATATACACTCTCTTGAACTGCTTTTGCATATTCTAACATCATCGCACCAGAAGAAAATCTTATTTCACGTGGCAAGTCCAGAAATAAAAGTTCATCAATCACACCACCGCCAAATTTGATTTCATTAAGTCTCGGTAATACTTCATAAGTTGCCTCTGTAATAAAATCCATAATGGACATATTAGTCTCTGAGATTTACATCAGAAATTAAAAGAAATATCCAATGCACAAATTGTGTATCTAACACTACTGCACGCTAAGAATGGCTCAGTTATTTGACCAGCCTATTAAAGGTGGCAGTTACAGTTAATTTTTTCAGACTTCAAGGTTAAACCTAAGTAACAAAAATTAAGAATGTGAACACTGACCAATGGTCATCAGTCAGAACTGACTTCACAAGGAAAATTAAACAAATGATATACATATTGGAATTGTACAATGAAACTAAATTCCCATAATAACATACTATAGAATCACAACACAAGGGCCAGTTTTGTTTGTTTGGAAGTGAATCTTGTGTGATTACTTATGACAACAGGAATAAATGAATTAAAAATCCAACCATACAGGCTCCATTATTTCCTTATATAAATACTTACCAAATCCCCTTCCAGATTTACAACCACATATGTCACATTGCCATGCATCCTGAACAAAGAAAAAGTCCATGTCAATGTATGCACGCATCAAACATTCAATAGCACTAACAAATTACAAAGGAAAATTTGCGTAGACCTAAAATAGAAAAGAATACAAATGAAATAATTTCAAATATAACTCTGCTTTGGCAAATTGCAGGCATTCTTAGAGTTGTCAACCATTACATGATCAGGTGATACAATCAATTAACAGTTTGAATGGAAATTTTTATAAATGATTATCAGCAAATATTAAGGCATCGCCCTATTTATTATGAAAGCAAGACACAATAGTCAAGGATAAATAAATAGTGCAAAGATTTACCGTAGCTGCTTGGGGGAAAACACCAAGTGCATGATGCCCAACATTGTTATATAACGACAAGCACCACCGTTTCTTTGCACGAGGAGAGTAGTATTCAGCCACAAATTTTCTCCAATAAGCAATACTATTATCCTGAAAGAAAAAAAATCAAATGAGAGAAGTAACTAAGATAGAAATTCAAAAATACCCAAAGCATAAAACAATGTTCTCACATATAATTAAGCTCCTGAAGCAAAAAGAATAGACTTTATAAAGAAAACAAAAACTAGATAGATGATATAGTGAATATAGATTTGACACTATGGTCATCACATGCAGCAAATAAACAACTCACATTTGGCCGTTGCCTTTGATGATAGAGATACTGCATCAGTCGACGAGCACAAACCCCACTGACACCATTGTCACATGGGCGCTTGACAGCAGAAGAGGGCTGCATCACTTGTTGCTGCAATTGCTGCCTCAATTGCATTTGTTGTTGTTGTTGTTGCTGCTGCTGTTGCTGTTGTTGCTGCAAGTGCACTCGCTGTAATTGGGGCATTGACTGAAAGATTTGCTGTTGTCTCAGTCTCTGCTGTTGTTGAAGTAAAGCCTGTAACTGTGGATTACGACCCTGCAATTGCATGGAATCTTGTCTCTGAAGAATCTGTTGTATAACCTGATGCTGCTGCATTATATCTTCCTGTTTGATATCCAGTCTAGGTTTCTTTGACAGCTGAGATACATTATTTGGATCATGCATGAAAGACCCAGGGACATGTGCACCCATATGGAGGGAAGAGGGGCCAGTTTGAGATGCAGGCAACGATGTAGCACTTGAAGCACCCTGCAGCTGCTGCTGATTCTGCTGCAATTGTTGAGGATTCTGATCTTGATGAGTGCTCTGTTGCACTACAGAGGACCCATCAATCACTGATGAGCCAGAAATACTAATATTATTTGATGTAAATGACATGGGTGAGGCAGGTAATCGTAAGTATGAGTCCGTATTAACACTGGCACTTCTCTGCAAATGGGGGCCACCAGAGAGGGCAGAATTTGCATCTGTGACTAAAGAACTAGCTCCGACACTTGGTGCTGAGTTCGCCACACTGTTCAAAACTGCATTATTAATATCCCCAGAAACTGGACCCAGGTTTGTTCGACGGGCTCCCGTAACTGTGCTAGACGAGTTAACAATTGATGAGCTTAAGTGAGTGTTAACTACACTCTGTGACTGCCCATCTCCTTGAAAGAAAATTCCAGAATGTGAAGATGATTGGGTTAACCCTCCTGTCACCCGCGAAGGTGTCATTGGGGGCATCCCCCTTTGGTGACTGCAGTCTGTGTAGCTCTCCAGAGCCGCACTGGTATTTAAAATATTCTAAAATAGCTCATGAACTCTACGTAACAGACCGTGAGAAACCCCTGATAGTATTGCTTCAATGTCTTCTTAAAACTCCAACCTTCACTGTATTCCAAAACCTTTTACCAAATCCATCAACTCCCGTTCAACCAAATGCACCCAGAATTGTTCTTCCCTCTGAACACAACCTAACGAATAAAACACATATACATATTCATTAGTACAAGGAACACTTCAGCTAAATCAAATAAAAAACGACCAAATCCAACAATTGACCAATACCCTTTTCCAGAAAGAAAAATCACAAACCAACAATCCCACACACCAAATTCTCCTTCTCTTGAGAGAGGAATTCGCTTCAAATAGAAAAGTGAGGTAACAGTTAAAACTATTAAAATATGTCTAAATTCACTTGGTTTATTTTCTTATCAGAGCTATGACTACTCACTTTTCCATCTAAAATGAATCAAAACCCAAATCCATCAAAAGATTAATATCACAGTGATAAAATAAATTCCGATACTCTAAATTTACACATTCAAAAGACCTAAACCCCAAAATCAAATTCAAAAAACTTAACAAAGGAACCAAAAAGAACAAACTGGAACCCCAATTTCATTCCTGACATGCACAATAATTCAATACCATCAACAAATTGCAAAGCAACCAAAATACGAGAATGTCCCCCAAACAACAGAAAAAGCAAACCTTAAACCTAACACCACAAAAATCAAAATTAATACAGCAAATAATTTATAGTTCTCTACACGAATTTAAAATACAAAAAATAATATTCACTCCAAGATCGATCAGTAACTGGAAAATTGAAAAACCCCAATGAAGCTTTGAGAACAGTTCAGTGCCAAAACAAATTGTTTGGAACTACTCACAGAGAAACCGCGAGCTGAAAAGAGAGAGAGAGGAGGCGAACGGAAGCGCAATGAATTGGAATCGCAGAGAATGAGAAAGGAAAAAGAAAAAAGATGCAAAAATCAGAGAGAAAAGAGTTTATAACAATGTGAGAGTGACCGGTGAACCGATCACGCGCTATCTTTCACCTGCAGTGGCAGGTCACGATTGAGACACGTGTCGCGAAAGTGACTGTGGTGATTAGTCGGTGAAAAATCTGCAGCCGCTTCAAGACCAGATTGCTGACGTGGCTAGCTTCAATTGGAAGAGAGACTTTAGCATGAGAGAAACTGTGTGTAGGTAATTTCACTCACCATCCATTGTTTAGTTTGTATAATTTGGAGTCTAAAAGTCGTTTAGTGTCTTATCTTTACTGGATTTAAAAAAAAAAAACAGATTAGTTTTCAATTATTTTAATTTGTTTAATTTTTTTCAAAATAAATTTTAAAGCTAAAAAATATAAACTCGGGAATTTGTTCATTTTAGATTAAGTGATTATATGTACATATTAAAAAAATACCCACTTAATTATATCATTACAGATATTTTAATGTAGATTTCGTTTGCTTAAAAATCAAAACTAATTAATTTAAATATTTTTGTTCAATTTAGAGTTTTTTTTTTAATTTAAACCGAGACAAAGTATACGTCTAAACTCATTATAAGATCAACTTTAAAGTATACTTTTGTTTATAAATAATTATTGTAAACCAAGTGGTATTTTATATGGAAGATCTTGTTATAAACGTATGAGTAAATAATTAATTTAGTATAATGAATATAAATATCATTTATTTTTCATATAATAAAAGAAATTATATATTTATTATAATAATTTTAGTTTTGTTAATTTTATTGAATTTTTTTAATAATTAATATAATTTAGTAAGTATTTTTTTTTAGTAATTACCAGGTATATTTATTAAAGAGAAAATAAAAATTTATATACAATCAAATTTGAAAAAATTATGAAAAATTTTAAATGTATAAAATAAAAACCTCTTTTCAATATAATTAAATATTAATAATTTTTTTAAAAGATAATTACTAAAAATCAAACAGCTCTTCAGTTATCATAATTAAAAGTCATTATAAAGTTTTAATTTTTTTTCCCCATTTATTATACTCATTGACTATTTAGCCTAAAAGTATTTGTAGTAGACCGAAGTGACTGTCTACACCGGTCACACAGTACCAGGTCACCTGCGGTGGGCGGTCACATGTGGTACGTGGAGTTTAACGGTGACGGATCCGCACGCAGCAGTTTATAGACCTGATTGATGACGTGGAATTTTTTTTTTTGTCGGGAAGCTCTTTGTAATATTAAGAGAAACTGGTGTAGGTGATTATCGCTCCGAAAAGAATTTGGTTCTAAAATTTTAGGGGGAAATTGAACTTCAACAATTACTTTTTAGGTTATCCAAAAATAATTCCCCTAATATAAACATAAAAAAAATATACTTTGACAATCCTAATATTTATATATAATCCGTGATGTAACAGTTAAAAATATATATAAGAAAAAATAAATTTGTAATTAAATAATATAAAAATTATTAAAATAATAATATTAGGAGTGAAATGGTGATGTAAAACAAGTGATTATCAATATATCATCCTCTTAAATATAAATACTTGTAACCAGCAGAATTTTTTTTGACCTTATCTACAATTAATGCTTTATTTAAATTTACATATAGTTAACAAATCAAGATTAAAAGTTATTGTTTAACAGTTGAATATAATTATTTTATATTTAAATATTTATTATTGTAATTTTAATATACACAGTCTTCATGTGACTTTCTTTCGGAAATGGTATACTTCTGGGAATTAATTCTCCTTAACAGCAGTATTTCATATTTAATTTCTGAATAACACTATTTTTATTGATGGTGAAAATTCAGTTTTTAGGAAATCAAATTCTTACTTTTATTTTTTATTTTGTAAAAAAGGTTTTCAAAATTTAGTTTTTGGAAAGTCGAATTCTTTAGATACTTTTTTCGATAAAAAATCGGAATGGAGAAAGATCGTTTAGTAGTGGATCATTGAAATCCAATTCTTGAAAAATATAATTTTAACTTTTAATTTTTTATTTTGGTGTATGAATTCATCCAGAATTAATTATATAGTAACCGACTTTTGAAATACTGTTTTTGGATTATTATTTTTTTTGCTTTATTGGAGTGAATGGAAACAATAAAGGAAATATAAAATAAATTTAATAAATAATAAAATAAAATTGTACCGACCAGTCCTCGAACATCGAAGGGATCGACATCGGACCTCATCAACAGAAGGACAGATCGGACATAGGTGGTCTAAACGGCTATAGTGGGTCACGTAAGGTGAGGCTTAGAATTACACTAGTTAGCAGTTAAAACATCAGATATGAGAGGAAGCCCTAAGACACGAGGGATCCATGCAGGTGGTGTATATAGCGCTTTCAGGCGCGGCACGAGTAAATAGTTCTTGGAGGCGCTAAGGCCCGTTAGGGTTAGGGTTTCCAAGGGAAGACTGCATGCATGGCACGTGAATACTTAGGGCACCCATAGAACAGATGGCCCCAGAGATTTGGTGCACAAGTTGGTACCCATGCCATTTTGTTAATCATTGCACTCCAGTTAAGGGAAGTTCTATGTGCCAGATTATCTTAAGATTGTGTAATAGCGGCGCAGGGACGTTCTCCAAGGAACCCTAGACATGAGTAACAGAACAAAGGTAACCTTAGTTTCAACCTATATAAAGGGGACTAAGAACCCTAACAAGGTACACAGTTTCTAAGACTGAAACTACTTTATACACTTAGTGTTTCTTTGCCCTAATACTGACTTGAGCGTCGGAGTGCAAACGGCCGCCAAAGCGCCCTTTGTCTTTGCAGGTGAGAGATTCTTCAACCAAGGAAGTTCGTTTCTTAGGCGAAGATAGGAAGGTCAGGGACTGTCGTTCGAGTCAACTGGCGAGCGAATCAACCGGCGGGAACAAAAATAAAATAATTTAAAAAAAAAATTGTAAGTAAGAAATATTTTGAAAATTTTAGTTAAAAATTGGAAGAATTTGAGGGGATAAAATATTAAATTATGTAAGGTTAAATTATTAAATTTTATTTTATAGTGAATTTAAATATTTATAAAATTGAAATATAAGGAAATATAAAATTTGTAAATTAAAAATTAAGAATATTAAAAAATTTAAAGGATAATACTAAAGAGAATGAAATAAAATATTTTATAGTTATTGTGGGAAAAATAAATAATTTTTTTTTGTTTTTATTTTTATTTTTATAATAAATTTGAATTGTGGAGAATAAGTTTTAATAAATTTGTAAATATAGTTTTATAATAAAATTCAAATTGACTAAAAAATATATAATAAATTATAATATTGGTATCAAAATTAAATATTTGTATATTTTTTGTCAAAAATATATCAAAATAAGTAATAGTAAAAAGAAAATAAATTTTTTAGGATATTTTATAAAAAAAATATTAGTTGTATGGTTTAAAAAGTTTTTGATAAAAGTTAAGTTATTCACTATTGATATATGTATGTAATGATAAAAAAAATTAAGTGGATAAGTGTATCATTAAATTTAAAAGAATAAGTGTATAAATTATAAATATAAAATAAAAATAAATTATAATTAAAATGGAAGATGGTGTAAATAAATAATGAATTATATATAAATATATTATAAAATATAATAAGAAATATTATGTAATAATATTTTATTATAAATATACATATAAGAAAATATAAAGAAAAATGAAATATGTGATAATAATTAATTAAGATGTTATCAAAGAATAAATATGAAATGGTGTTTTCCGGGAAATTAATTCTCAAAAGCGTGTCATTTACGGAAAAAAAGTATCGGCATGTATTGTTTGAAATATCATAAATATATTGAAATTACTGCTTAAACAAAAATAACTTATTTTAACTGATTTATGTGTTTGTAGTGGGTATTTGTATTTTACATTTTTTTTTAAAATGAACTATTTTTATATTATAAGCTAATAATTTAATTAAAATATATAAATAATGTACTTTCCTCGACCAATCTCAAGAATCAAAATAAATATTTCTTATTTTTTTTTCTTGGATCTCAATAGTTTTATTCAATATCTTTATTAATTATTAATAAGTTCCATTAGTGACTCTTTAGATAAATTACATTCCTTAAGTTTACTAAGAGTACATAGCCTCCAACCCTAAGTCGATTCAATTTTTTTTTTCTCTTATCGTTTTGCATTGATTTAAATTAAGTTGTTGTTCAACAATTATCAAAGTTAGAAAATAAATCTCTTTGTTGAATTGTGTTATGTTTTAAGCAAATGTCATGATGCTAGATAAGATAAGTCTCCAATGTTTCTTAATAATGTCGGTTTGTCGCCTGATAAGGTCGTTCGTTGTTAATGCCACCTGATAAGGTCAGGTAGTTGCCTAATAAGGTCATGTCTCTACCTGAGCTTGTGACGATAAATGTTTCAAGTCGAGATGGTGACAATAAATGTTTCCAATCGAGATGGTCGTGATAAATGTTTCATACCGAGATGTTGACGATAAATGTTAACAATTGAAATGGTCTCGATAAATGTTTTCAACCAAGATGATGATGATAAATGTTTCCAACCGAGATGGTGACGATAAATGTTTCCAATCGAGACGACAACGATAAATGTTTCTAGCTGAGATGGTGGCGATAAAATATTTCAGGCGAGATGGTTAAGATAAGTGTTTCACACTGATATGGTGGCGATAATATTACAAGCTAAGATGGTAGCGATAAAGTTTCCAACTGATATGGTGACGATAATGTTTCCAACCGAGAAGGTGGCGATAAAGTTTCCAGCTAAGATGGTGGCAATAAATGTATCTAGCTGAGATGGTGGCGATAAATGTTTCCAATTGAGATGGTGGAGATAAATGTTTCCAGCCAAGATGGTGGCAATAAATGTTTCCAGTCGAGATGGTCGCAATAATGTTTCCAGTTGAGGTGGTTGCGATAATGTTTCCACCCGAGATGGTGACGATAATGTTTCCACCCGAGACGGTGCCGATAATTTTTCCAGTCGAGATGGTGGCGATAATTGTTTTCAGCTAAAATGGTGGCAATTTTTTCAATTGAGATGGTGATGATAAATGTTTTGAGCCGAGATGGTAGCGATAATTTTTCCAACTAAGATGGTGGCGATAATGTTACCAATGTGGCGATAATGTTTCTAGCCGAAATGGTGTGATAAATGTTTTCAGCCGAGATAGTGCCAATAAATGTTTCCAGCTGAGATGGTGGTGATAAATATTTTCGACTGAGATGGTGGCGATAATGTTTCCAACCGAGATGGTGGCGATAATATTACCATTCGAGATGAGTTACATTCCCTTTTAGTAGGAGATCACGCTAACTAACGATACATATATTAAACTATTTGTTAAAATATATTTAATTAATTTATTGATAATAAAATATAAATTAAAATAGTAATGTTCAAAGAGAATAAACTTTGAGGTCATTCTTTGAGGTACATGGTTTTAAATTTAGATGGTGGTGATAATGTTTCCATCGAAGATGGTTGTGATAATGTTTCCATTCGAGATGATTGTGATAATGTTTTCAACTGAGATGGTGGCGATAAATGTTTTCAATCAAGATGGTGCGATAAATTTTTCCAACCGAGATGGTGACAATAAATGTTTCCAACTGAGATGGTGACACAAAATGTTTGTGTTGAATTAAGGGGAAGCTAAGTTCAAAAGGGGGGTGAATTAACTTAGAAAAATTTTCGCAATTAATTGTTTACAACAATTCAAATAGAGGAGTACACTAACTAAGAAAATGAATCTATTTTATTAAAAAACAATTGATTAAATTCTTTAATACATAATCTTAAAACATAAACTTGTAAACTAGAAACACAATTTGAAAAGACTTAAATTTGTTTTAAAGAAACAAATTTATGAATTAAATTTAACAGGTTATTTTGGAATTAAGAGATTATTTTTCTGATTAAGAAACATAATAGAGATTTTACAGATTCCAAGATAAGTCCAAAATTCAAATATATCAAACATTGTTTTTTTAAGAAAACCTTTGTTTCAATTTAACTTGTTTAATCAATAACAAATTTGAATGAATACAAACAATATTAATATACAATGTCACACTTGATATTGCTTATTACAATTGTTTTAGTTATTACAGAAAAAAAAATGCAGAGAACAAAGATCACATATTGATTTTTACAAACAACCGATTGATTATACCAGTACAAAATATTATGCAGAAAAATTATAAAACAGTGATAAAGAAAGCATAAAAGACATCAAAATTTTATACGGATTCACTTACAACAAAGCGACATTCGGTCTCACCCCACACCAAGGTGGATTTCCATTGAAGCAACAAAATTTTTTTACAAGAAAAGCAAAAATAGTTCTTGAACACTACAAGAACAACACCACTCATTGCAACACCCTGTCATAGTAATGATACACACCAAGAAACTCTATCTTGGTCCCAACAATTACAAAATTACAAAACAATATATAAGGGAACGAATAAACCTTGACCGTGAACCAAGAAATGCAACAAGACCTCTCAAATCCATAGCTACAATAAAGAATCTTTGACCTCTACCTATAGACCGTGAAGTTTTTGCTCCATGAAAACTCAAATATCTTTCAAAGACTAATTCTTTCTAAAACTTTTCTCACTAAGGTTCTCACAGATGTAAAATTGTAAGTTGTATGAGTAATATTTTTCTGAAATAATGCAAATTCGTTTATTGAGATTTAACATAAACGATTTTTAAATAAAAGGGTGCAAGTAAAATCAACATGTTCGAAACAATCTGTTGATTTTACTTTAAAAAAAAATCTAATATGCATGAAAACTATTTTATTTTTCAAATAGAAAGTATTCAAATTAAAAACATTTTTCATGTTACGTATTAAAACATGGTTTCGAGTATATAAAACATATTACAGAAAAACCTAAAGCATCTCAGTATTTTCAATCAATTGATTTAAAAGATAACAAATTGAAAAATTGTAACTTTCTAGAAAACAAAATTAAAACTAGTTGAAAAACTTTTAACCAGATGAAAAATAATTTGTTCTTGGATTCATCACATTCCCAAAGGCAAAAGATAAATCAAGATATACAAAATAAAAATAAGGCAGAAAGTCTTCATCATAGCTTCATCAAACATCAAAGTTGGATCCTTGAGATGTCCAACAGTTTGAAGTCGAGATTGTAGTGTTTTGAGTCAAGATAGTGACGATAAAATAAAATAAAAGTTTTTGCAATTTTTAGTGATAACTTTTATCCTTTGTGCTTTGCTTATTCTTAAAAATCATAGCTCAATTATCCTAAATGATTTATTTTATTTTAAAGAATTTCATGCAATTATTAAAAGTATAATAAATCTTTCACTCACATTTTTTTTCTCATAATAGATGGTCATAAGCCTTGTCTTATCACTTTTTAACCACTTAAAATTTTCACCTTTTGGATTTAACTTCTTGAAAATGACAAGAACATTAAAATTCAATCTCAAAATCAAACCAAGTTACATTTTTAAAAGATCAATTAAGAAAACACCTCATTGTGACTAAGGGTGTCAAAGTGAGTCAACCTAACTCACGTTGGTTATTGGTTGGTTCTCCATAGGTTGAACTAAAAACAGATTAGCTGAACCTGACTCACTTTAAGGTAAGTTAAAAATTTTACAATTTTACTCGACTCCACCCTCCTCCTCCTTTGAGACCGTAGATTGGTTTACTTAAAGAAGGTTTGTTCTCCTAACTTATTTTATATATTTATTATATTTTACAATCAAAGTGAATTGACTCAAATCACCTATTTAATTAAGTTTAGAAATGTTGCTAAATTTATTAAGAAGACTCAAAATTTATATAGAAATAAGTCACAAGTTAACATACCTTAAACTCAATCCAAACATGTTTAACCCATGAGCCGAATTCATTTTTAACATATATTAAAAAAAAAAAAATTTCAACTCAACCTTGAACCTTGAATTGAACATATAGTGAGGTAGGTTGACTCACGAGTTTAAAATATTTTGACACCACTAACTGTAATCCACTTCAACTTCATCAATTGGAATCTGAAGTTCTTCAAAATTTTGTCCATCATCTTCATAACTATGCTACTAATTAAGGCCCTTAAATCTATTGCTTGTCATTTTATTCTTCATAACATTTCATTGTTTGATAGCTTGATAGCTCAGTTTCATTATTTGGTTTACAACCATGACCTTCCTTCTCATTCTTTGTAAATATGTCTTCCTTAGTAACTTTCATATCCATAAGGAGTGTGACTTGTAAACTTAACTTGAGGAGTCATATAATCAACAAAAAATCATTTTCTCTTCACCTAGATGCTTAGCTCCTCCATTAACATATTCTTATCACTTTCCTTTTTATTTTCCATCATCATCTTCCTTATCCTTTTGCAATCCGTGAGGAACCTTTTTACCCTTATCATTTTCCTTTTTTTATTCATCATTAACCTTTTTCTATTATTTAGGTCAGCATCCTCAACCTCTATAAATTGGCTCAACTTCCTCTTGCAACAAATTTATCTTTTCTTGGTCATTATGTATAACCTCATATGGCTTTATCGGCCTGTGCATAAAGTGCATAAAATCATACATCTAATTAGAAAATGAAAACCAATAAATATATCATCTCTATGAACGATCAGAATGGCTAAAAGAAATTGAAAGAAGCAACAAAAACTTAATAACAAAATGTCATTACCCATCATTCAACTAAAAAGTTCAAGGACTGTACTTTCAGACATTTCTCGTGCAACTTACAAAGCCAAAATAATCTTGTCTTCCATAAACTAGCCACCCCGAAAAGTTTGAAGGAATGGGAGAAGGAAATAAGAGGAAGATAAAAAGATAGAGAACAATTATGTGGAAAATTTTGTGCATTAAAAGGCTTATGCGAATTTTTGTAGATTAGTATGTCACAATAACCATCACTAACTATGTATAGCACTTTCCTTCCTGTGTTAACGTGTTTGAAACACTTCTGAACCTTATAGATGACCAGTTTAATAACTTTAGCAGGACATCTTGATTTGTATTAAGGTTATCCAAAAAATTAAGTTCCGTATAAATAGTTTACTGCTCTTTTCAATAGTCCAATAGATTACACTTGCAGGACAAAAAAGTCAAATAAAACCCTATAACACCTAACGGAGTCCAAGTCCAAACGAAATCCACGAAGAAAAATGACAAGAAAATCAAGAGAGAAATAGCATCTACTAAAAGTATCCTGTACAAAGATAAAACACTTCAACAAGATATGCCAATTACATGGCCAAGTTGTGTTAGTCATGCCTTCCAGCCAAAACCCATGTCATCATCAAGATCACTGTTAAAAAAGGGGTTATCCGCGAAATCATGGCCAATATCCTGAACCACATCTTGCAAATGTAGACTTTGCGGCATATCAGATGTTCTTGGGTTGAATCCACTGTTGCCAGCAGCGGCAGAAGAATCACTGTTTGAAGCTGTTTTGAAGCTATTATTCCTCGACATGGGTCCATTGTTTCGTGGAAGATTGGCAGAACCTCCGCTTAAGGATGGAGTATGGCCACCAAAACCCATTGCATTCTTTGCCATATTCCCATTTGCATTGGGTCCACCAAGAGGCTGTGATTGCATTCCCCCATTGTTATTTGACATTTCCTTCACTAGTTGGTGGATCATCTGCTGCTGCTGCTGTAGAGCTTGATTTCCTTGGGACCCCTGTGAATGATTTTGTTGCAGTAAACCATTTGCACTTAATGTGCGTTGTTGGAGGAGTTGTGGTGACTGCTGCGAGGTTAGATGGGAACCTGGGAAACCACCTACAGAAGAGTTTTGCATTGAGCCTGGAATCAAAGAAGGACCAGCTCCTTGCAAAGCAGAAGAGGGACTCGGGCTAGAATTATTGAATGAGGATCCTTCTCGCTGAAGGGAGCCAGGGCTAGAATTCATTGAATTTTGTCTCACGAGAAGACTTTGGTAGTTGGTAAGTGCTAAATGGGATGACCCACTCAAAGCACCACGACTAACCACATTTTGACTGTTGTTTATCTGGTTGTTCAATCCAGGATTCATTGCCATCAGCTTATTGAGTGTATTTCTATCAGTTGGCAGACCATGAACATTTGCCATCTGCTCCATTTCCTGCATCTTTTGCATCTGGAGCTTTGAGGCTGTTGTTAGTAGAGGATAATTTTTCAAACACTCTGCAGGCAAGGTCAATGGCAATGTAAAAATATAATTCCAAAAGCCAAAAATTAAAACAATAGAGGGTAACCTCATTATAAAAACTACACGCAAATTACCTATTGCCCCAACTCTGTGCTCTGCACAGATATCTATTAGGTCTTTCATGCTGTTGACAACCTCCGAAATCTGTCAAGCATTGTAGCAAGTAATTATAAGGGTTGAGAAAATACATAGCATAACAAATCAGAGGTTTTCTCTATAGTACTCAACACTGTACAGAAATTTTGAGCTAGAACTTAATAGCATACCTGCAGACATCTCACATATCTTTTAGAAAAACCCAAGTCATTAAGCGATTGCAACTCCAAAATCTTTGCAAGCTGGCGCCCTGCTGTCAATACCCTGATGCAAAATAAACATTATTTTAAGCTTTGAAGCTTGAGCCCAGTCTCATTGTAAATGCTTGTTACCTAGATGTGACATACTGTTGTAACCAGCAGAAACTTTTTAACCAAGCATTGCTTATACATTTGGATAGCCATTCAGTAAACCCAATAAATATGAAGAAACATATTTTGCACCATATCCTTTATAGAGTTGTTTTTATCCATCTATATACCAAAATCACAGTATGCACCATTCCAAGAATACAACATCACACAAGCTGTGCAGCAAAAGAGAAATACATAGACTGAGAAAGATTTGCTAAAAACACCAAACATTAAGGAACAACAATGCATTAACTTACATGTTGCTGTTTGCTTGCAAATCTTGCTGAGAAACCCCATCTGCTCCACTTTCAGCAATTGTACTCTGGCACTTTTGAGCTACCTGTACTAATTGGTTGACCTGCAAATTTGTGAATCTTGAGTTAGCAGCCAAATCAATACCTGTATACTGCCATACCAATCAACCTTCAGACAGGTGAGCATTTTCTTTCTATGCATCACCTCTAAGGCATTTAAACCTTTCAACTTTAATTTCATTGATCTCCCATTCATGAAATAAGAAGGGAAGTTCCATTAACGCCTATCAATTTCCCTACCCAAATTTCAATATTACTACCGTCAAGTTCACCAAATTTCACTTCAGCATTCAGTCCTGACAAATATGATGGTAGAATTCAAGCATATAAAGAGTTAATTATGCAACAATCATGCACATTCAGAATTTTTTTTTGCAGAAATATTCTGACTATGCAAAGTAAACCACTAGGGTAGTCCCTACACTCCCAGCTACCAAAAAACCAAGCACCAAATGAAGATCTACATAACAGAAATATTCTATCAAATAGCACCATCATCTACTAAAAACAAAGAATGACTGCTAAAGTGAAAAGCATTCTAAAGGAAGCAGAAACATACCGGTGGTGCAACCAACCTTCGAGGGAGAAGTTCTTCATGCCGCCTTGCACAGAACTCCCAAGATAATATCTGTGCAAATTAACAAGAACTTCAGGAGGTCATTATTATATAAAAATGATTCAAATAGAAAATGTACTAGACTATGATAACAATTGTGTAACCTTCAAATCTTGAGTGAATATGATGCGTAGTTGACCTTCACGAACAACTCGAAGCTGCTCATATACACTCTCTTGAACTGCTTTTGCATATTCTAACATCATCGCACCAGAAGAAAATCTTATTTCACGTGGCAAGTCCAGAAATAAAAGTTCATCAATCACACCACCACCAAATTTGATTTCATCAAGTCTAGGTAATACTTCATAAGTTGCCTCTGTAAAAAAATCCATAATGGGCATATTAGTATCTGAGATTTACATCAGAAATTAAAAGAAATATCCAATGCACAAATTGTGTATCTAACACTATTGCACGCTTGACTCAGTTATTTGACCAGCCTATTAAAGGTTGCAGTTAGTTCAGTTAATTTTTTCTGAGACCAAGGTTAAACCTTAGTAACAACAATTAAGAATGTGATCACTGGCCACTGGTCATCGGTAAGCACTGACTTCACAAGGAAAATTAAACAAATGAAATACAAATTGGAATTGTATAATGAAACTAAATTCCCATAATAACATACTATAGAATCACAACACAAGGGCCAGTTTTGTTTGATTGGAAGTGAATCTTGTGTGATTACTTATGACAACAGGAATAAATGAATTAAAAATCCAACCATACAGGCTCCTATATTTCCTTATATGAATACTTACCAAATCCCCTTCCAGATTTACAACCACATATGTCACATTGCCATGCATCCTGAACAAAGAAAAAATCCATGTCACAATGTATGCACTCATCAAACATTCAATAGCACTAACAGATTAAAAGGGAAAAATGGCGTAGACCTAAAATAGAAAAGAATATAAATGCAATAATTTCAAATATAGCTCTGATTTGGCAAATTGGCAGGCATTCTTAGAGTTGTCAACCATTACATAATCAGGTGATACACTCAAAAAACAGTTTGAAAGGAAAATTTTGTAAATGATTATCAGCAAATATTAAGGCATCGCCCTATTTATATGAAAGCAAGACATAATAGTCAAGGATAAATAAAAAGTGCAAAGATTACCGTAGCTGCTTGGGGGAAAACACCAAGTGCATGATGCCCAACATTGTTATATAACGACAAGCACCACCGTTTCTTTGCACGAGGAGAATAATATTCAGCCACAAATTTTCTCCAATAAGCAATACTATTATCCTGAAAAAATAAATCAAATGAGAGTAAGTAACTAAGGTTGAAATTCAAAAATACCCAAAGCATAAAACAATGTGCTCACATATAATTAAGCTCCTGAAGCAAAAGGAATAAACTTTATAAAGAAAACAAAAACTAGATAGATGATATAGTGAATATAGATTTGACACTATAGTCATCACATGCAGCAAAGAAACAACTCACATTTGGCCGTTGCCTTTGATGATAGAGATACTGCATCAGTCGACGAGCACAAACCCCACTGACACCATTGTCACATGGGCGCTTGACAGCAGAAGAGGGCTGCATCACTTGTTGCTGTAATTGCTGCCTCAATTGCATTTGTTGTTGGTGCTGCTGCTGCTGTTGCTGTTGCTGTTGTTGCTGCAAGTGCACTCTCTGTAATTGGGGCATTGACTGAAAGATTTGCTGTTGTCTCAGTCTCTGCTGTTGTTGAAGTAAAGCCTGTAACTGTGGATTACGACCCTGCAATTGCATGGAATCTTGTCTCTGAAGAATCTGTTGTATAACCTGATGCTGCTGCATTAAATCTTCCTGTTTGATATCCAGTCTAGGTTTCTTTGACAGCTGAGATGCATTATTTGGATCATGAATGAAAGACCCAGGGACATGTGCACCCATATGGAGGGAAGAGGGGCCAGTTTGAGATGCAGGCAACGATGTAGCACTTGAAGCACCCTGCAGCTGCTGCTGATTCTGCTGCAATTGTTGAGGATTCTGATCTTGATGAGTGCTCTGTTGCACTACAGAGGAACCATCAATCACTGATGAGCCAGAAATACTAATATTATTTGATGTAAATGACATGGGTGAGGCAGGTAATCGTAAGTATGAGTCCGTGTTAACACTGGCACTTCTCTGCAAATGGGGGCCACCAGAGAGGGCAGAATTTGCATCTGTGACTAAAGAACTAGCTCCAACACTTGGTGCTGAGTTTGCAACACTGTTCAAAACTGCATTATTCATATCCCCAGAAACTGGACCCAGGTTTGTTCGACGGGCTCCCGTAACTGTGCTAGACGAGTTAACAATTGATGAGCTTAAGTGAGTGTTAACTACACTCTGTGACTGCCCATCTCCTTGAAAGAAAATTCCAGAATGTGAAGATGATTGGGTTAACCCTCCTGTCACCCGCGAAGGTGTCATTGGGGGCATCCCCCTTTGGTGACTGCAGTCTGTGTAGCTCTCCAGAGCCGCACTGGTATTTAATATATTCTAAAATAGCCCATGAACTCTACGAAACAGACGGTGAGAACCCCTGATAGAATTGTTTCTATCTCTTCTTAAAACTCCAAGTTTCACTCTATTCCAAAACCTTTTACCAAACCCATCAACTCCCGTTCAACCAAATGCACCCAGAATTGCTCTTCCTTCTGAACACCGAACAATTGCTGATTTAAATCTAACGAAAAAAGCACATATACATATTCATTAGTACAAGGAAAACTTCAGCTAAATCAAATAAAAACGACCAAACCCAACAATTGACCAACACCCTTTTCCAAAAAGAAAAATCACAAACCAACAATCCCACACACCAAATCCTTTTTCTAACCGCTTTACCTGCTCTTAAGGGAGGTATTCGCTTCAAATAGAAAAGAGAGGTAACAGTTAAAACTATTAAGATATGTCTAAATCCACTTGCTTTATTTCTCATCAGAGCTATGACTGCTCACTTTTCCATCTAAAATGAATCAGAACCCAAATCCATCAATATATCATAGTGATAAAATAAAATCCGATACTCTAAATTTACACATTCAAAAGCCCTAAAACCCAAAATCAAATTCAAAAACTTTACAAAGGAACCAAAAAGAACAAACTGGAACCCCAAATTCATTCCTGGCATGCACAATAATTCACAACCATCAACAAATTGCGAAGTAAGCAAAATACGAGAATGTCCCCCAAACAACAGAAAACGCAAACCTTAAACCTAACACCACCAAAATCAAAAATTAAAACAGCAAATAATTTATAATTCTCTACACGAATTTAAAATACAAAAAATAATTATTCACTCCAAGATCGATCAGTAACTGGAAAATTGAAAAACCCCAATGAAGCTTGGGGAACAGTTCAGTGCCAAAACGAACTGTTTGGAACTACTCACAGAGAAACCGCGAGCTGAGGAGAGAGAGGAAGCGAACGGAAGCGCAATGAATTGGAATCGCAGAGAATGAGAAAGGAAAAAGAAAGAAGGATGCGAAAATTAGAGAGAAAAGAGTTTATAACAATGTGGGAGTGACCGGTGAACCGATCACGCGCTATCTTTCACCTGCAGTGGCAGGTCATAATTGAGACACGTGTCACTAAAGTGACTGTGGTGATTAGTCGGTGAAAAATGTGCAGCCGCTTCGAGACCGCATTGCTGACATGGCTAGTTTCAATTGGAAGATAGATTTTAGCAATGAGAGAAACTGTGTGCAGGTAATTTCACTCACTATCCATTGTTTAGTTCTTATACTTTGTAGTCTAAAAGTCGTTTAGTGTCTTATCTTTAATGGTGTTTATTATATATATACATATATATGGGATTTAATAAAAAAAAATAGTTATTTTTATTGGTTTAAGGTTGAAATGGATGTGATTAAGCTGAAAATTAAACTAAATATATTTAATTTGGACTATCATACTAACACACTCAATATGATATCTAATACCAAAATAAATTAAATTGGTTAGGGAATCCAAGAATTGAAATCACATTGAATTTTTTTTAAAAAAAATACTCCTATATCAACAAAACTCAAATGCAAAGTTTTAATTGAATCTTTTATAATTTCAACTCAAATATTTATGAATTTTGTTTTGTTATATGATCCAACATTTTCCAAAAAAATAAGGAGTGCCCTTAAGTTATGACCTGTTTGTTTTTACTGATGGAGTTCAAGCACGGATGGACGAGTGAGTTTTTCCTTTGTTTGGATCCACATATTTGAAGACGGTGCAGATGTAAAGTGAGTTGCATCCTTTTTTTTTTCTTTCATAGGTAAAGATTACCACAGATGTACATGTAGGATAATAGCAATTTACTTCAATACCCTCTTTGATAGGAAAATCGATTATCATTTGTTGTGCAAAAGAAGGTATAATCGATTTTGATAGTTTGGTGGTACAGTATGGTTGAGAATCCATTTTGGCTTCTGAACATATATATGTAAGAGAATTGATTTTCTTGGTTGTCTTAGAATCGTTTTCTCTTGTTCATTTGTTGTTTTGTTGTCTTGTTTTTTTTTTTAAGTTTAAAAACCTTGTATTAAATATTACATAATTTATTTAATAATTTTAAAAATATTTATTATACTATTAATAACAACGTATAATTATAAATAATGAAAACAATAAACAATAAATATATAAAATAATAAATATCATTTTTAATGTATTTAATACATTTATTTCAATTTAACACAAAAATATTTTTTATTATATTTTAAAAAAAATATTAAAAAATACAAGTAATTATGAATATTATATATTAAAAAAATAATTAATTCAAATCTACACAAAAAAATATATCATAAATTATTATTCAAATATTTTTAATAATAATGATAAATTTGTAAACTTACATTTTACATCTTTAATAAGAAATGCATAAGAGTGTTTAAAAGAATTACTTAAAAATATAATAATTATTTTAACGTAGATTTCATTTGCTTAAAAATAAAAAATAATTTCTTTTAAATATTTTTGTTCAATTTAGAAAAAAAAATTAATTTAAACCAAGTCAAAATATATTATAATTTCGTATTATAAGATAAACTTTAAAGTATATTTCTGTTTATAAATAATTATTGTAAACCAAATGATATTTTATATAGAAGATATTATTATAAAAATATAATAATTTTAATTTTGTTAATTTTATTTAGATTTTTTAATAATTAATATAATTTATAAGTATTTGGTTTTTACTAATTATTATGTATATTTATTAAAGAGAAAATTAAAATTTATATACAATGAAATTTGAAAAAATTATTAAAAGTTTTAAATTTATAAAATAAAACCCTCTTTTCAAAATAATTAAATATTAATATTTTTTTAATAAAATAATTACTAAAATTCAAACAGCTATTCATTTATCATAATTAAAATTTATTATAAAGTTATAATTTTTTTATTCCCCACTTATTATACTCATAGGACTATTTAGCCTAAAAGTATTGTAGACAGAAGTGACTGTTTACACCGGTCACACAGTACCAGGTCACCTGTAGTGGGCGGTCACATGTCGTACTTGGAGTTTAATGGTGATGGATCCGCACGCAGCCGTGCATAAACCTGATTGATGAGGTGGCTCTATTTTTGTCGGGAAACTCTTTGTAGGTGATTATCCCTCCAAAACGAATTTGGTTATAAAATTTTAGGGGGAAATTGAATTTCAACAAATTTCTAGTTATGATTAATTTTTACGAAAATAAAAATTTAATATACATAAATAATTTTAGATGAATTAAAATTAAAAAAAAATGATAAATTGATTAATTAATTTTTTTCTCTTCTTATTTGAGTTTTTCTGATTATTTAGGTTTTTTATTTTCTTCCATGTGTTGGGATAAGAGGGGTGATGATTTTCATATAAAAGTTAAAATTCACTTATGGTAGTTACAAAAGAATGAATTTTCCAAAAAAACAGAGTTGCTTAAAATAAAATGCAAAAAATATTAAAAATAAAAATTATTTTATTTGATACGAAAAATTTGATATGATTCTTAAGAAATTAAGAAAAGACTGAAGAGATATATTGTATATAAAAATAGTTCTTTAACATTAATTTAAAAATTAAAAAATAATTTTATTTTTTAAATAATTAACATGAATGACAAAATACTTAATTGTTCTAATAAAATGAGATAGATAAAATAAGGATAAAATAAGAAAAAAATTATATATACCAAAATAACAATTATAAAGAGAAATTTTTTTTATATATAAATATAAATATTTATTATTGTAATTTTAATATATCATAAATATATTGAAATTATTGCTTAAATAAAAATAATTTTTTTTTAACTAATTTATGTGTTTATAGTGAGTATTTGTATTTTACACACACAAAAATTAAAATGAACTATTTTTTTATATTATAAACTAATAATTTAATTAGAATATATAAATAATGTATTTTATTCACATTCGCATCTAATCATAAAGTAATATATTTTTAAAAATATTATTTTTATAAAATAAATATTATAATCTATCTTCTCCACCAAGTCAACCAAATTAATATCAAAATGTACTTTCATTTATATTTTATATGTCAAAATAAAGATCAATACCCATTCATTAATTAAAGATATGAGTGTTGAGCCACATGCATCAACAATCGGTTTATAATAAATATTTTAAAGTTATGTCAATCGTATCGTAATTTCTAATTAGTAGATAATATAATAAAATAAACACTAACAACACGTGAAATTAGATTAAATTAAATATTTTTAAAATATATTATTAGCATCTTACTAGCAAAACAGGAATTAATTTCTGTTTTTATTCTTATATATTTTAATTACTGTATAAATTTAATAATTCTCAGTTTGATTTAGAATTCAAATTTTACTTAACCAACAAAACATGTATATTACAAGGCTGATTTTCATTTTAAAAACATTATTTTAAACTAATAAGTATCCAAATATTACACAAGTAATAAATAAATAAATGAAATATTGAAAATAAAATTAAAAAATAGTTTAAAATTTGTTGATTTATTTTAGTTAGTGATAAAAACATAAATTAGAATAGTCAAGTTGAACGATAATAATTTTAGAGGTGATTCTTTAATCAAAATGGTTTTAGAAACTTTTCTTTCAACTTTTTACAATTTATATTATTCTGATTTAATTTAAATCACTTCAAATCAATTATGATTTAAAGTTTAAATTACTTAGTTGAATTTTTTTATTCATAGTTATATATGTATTTTATAAGCTTTAGTTAATTATTTGTTATCATTTGAATCTTATCTAAAATATGTGGTTCTTAAAGTTTGTATTTCTCTCAACAAAATTCAAGTAATTAATAGATATTTTATTATTATTTTGTTAAAACTCTCAATAGTTTGATTGAATTCCTCTCTTAATTGTTAATATGTGTACACTTTTTTGATAAATTACATTTTTTAACAAATAAATGTATACAATGAGGATGGCAAAATGGAGCAGGATGGGTTAATTTTTTGAATCCGTCAACCCGCTTCGATCCTACCTTTTTTTTTAATTTTAACACTTATAAAGATATATCTTATGCTTTTGGAATAAAAATTGGTGGTGATCAATGTTTTGTATAAAATTTTATTTACATTGATTTCTTTATACATCATTTGATTCATTAAAGTATTGTTGATATTTACTTTATTTTATTAGGCATTAAACATTCTTTCATTAAAATATTAAAACTTAATTTAATTTTATTGTTCTTTCTTGTATTTTTACTGTTCAAAAAGTGGTATCAATAATTATAATCAAGTAAATAGGTATAAACACACAAAAAAATAAAGAAAAAAAATTAAAAGTTGAAAAGCAACAGGTCAACCCGCCAACCTGTCCTATGACGGGTCAGGTTACTATTTCCAACCCGTCCTGCCCAACTTTTGGCGACCCAATGATAGGTCGGGCTAACCCGTTTTCTCGCCCTTAGTACACAACTTTCAACCTCAAGTCGAGTAGGCAAAAAGGTATATATAGCGAAAAACCTATAAATAAATTATGACATAGATTGTGTCAAATCGGTTTAAGGCCTTTTTATCCCTTATCATTTTGCCCTTTTTAAATTACCTTACAAGTTATTGTTTACGCGATTGCATAAGTTAAAAAATGAATCAATGTATTGTCGCACGGTGTTAGAAGGGGACAGTAAATATTTCTATTTCTAATCGAGATGGTGGAGGTAAATGTTTTTCGTTGATGATAGAAGTGAGAAAGGAAATAAGAATAGCGGAGAGGTTTTTCATTTTATTCACAGTGAGAGATATATTTTATAAGTTCTAATTAATTGTTTGTTATCTTTTGAATCTTATCTAATAATCTTTAAAGTTTATATTTTCCTCAACCCATTTCAGCTTTTAATAAACACATATAATATTAAAATCATTTAAAAAAAATATTCAATTAATTTAATGAAAGTAAAATATAAATCAAAACAGTAGAATTCGATGCGAAAAAATTTAAAAGTCTTTCTTTGAGGCACATGTTTTCATAATATTTTCTTTCATTTATAGAAATGCTTAGCATTTTTTCTGTTTGATATATCATTTTAAATATTTCTGGTTAAATTTAAATTACAATATTTATAGTTTTAATTTAAATTACAATATTTATAGTTTTAATTTAAATTACAATATTTTAAAAATTAAAGAATTAAAATATCATTTTATCATAATATAAAATATTTTTTGTAAATTTAAAATATAACATATATGTAAAAATATTTATTCACTATAATTTTTTAATCTCACTATTGATATGTATATAATGTAAGATTCCAAGTCTCAGTTTGTTTCATTGGAAATATTGTTTACAAAAAGGGATGAATCTCTATATCAACTATTTAGATCCAGTGATGTGCGTATAAGTGTGAGAAAGGAGATTCGCGTGAATAGTGAAAATTATGTCCCCTCTGTCAAATATTCATGCATTGTATTGTATATCTTACTTTCCTAACATGAATTTTATATATTTTCTTATGTTTTTAATACAATAATGAACCATTTAATAAATTTTAACTACAGAAAAAGAATAATTTAAAATTTATATTTTATTTTGAAAACTCAAAATATGACATCTTATTGGAATTCAACATTCGGCCAAACGTGTAGTTTTCAAGGATATGTATGGTATTTAGCAAATTTAGATGATGATGTTCTCTGTTGAGCCGTTGGATTGAATTGTTGAAATCTGATTGAACATTTGAAAAGGGTGTAGCGGTTTTAAAGTACGCACGGATGTTTTTTAGTATTCAGATATTTAGTGTTTTTGTATGAATGGCATAAGTGGTTATTAGACAGAGACGTGAAATCACGTGCAAAAGGTGTGGCTAGTCCAACACTATCAATATTAAAAAACATGATAAGATAACATAAAAGGTGGTTGAATTAATTTATTATTCTACTCATTTCTTTTATTAAATTATTATATAAGTTTTTTTAATTCTTAATTTAAATTTTTTGAATTTTATTCTAATTCTCATATTTTTAAAGGATATATATTTGTAACTTCCTTTAAAATCATCTTTTCACTGGACAATTTTATATTTTAATAAATAAAAAACAAATTGTTTATTTATTTAATAAAATAAATAATTATTATTCTTTTTTTTTCAAAATAACTAAATGACTTTCTTTCTAAATAATAGCTATATATTTTTTAATATTATTTTTATAAAATTATATATATATATATATATTAAAATATATTATTTTTCTATTTTTTAATTAATTATTTATAAATTTATATCTATATATAAAGATGATTCTTTCTCAAAACCGTATTTTTACACAATTTTTTTTATTTTATCCTTATTAATATATTTTATTTTATTATTTTATCTTTTAAATTTAAAAACCATGAGAAGGAGTATTCATCATTTAATGTAAGTCATTTTAAAATATTTTTTTTTTAATTAATGTTAAGAGATAATTTATATACAAATTAACCTCAAATTTTTTTCCTAATTCCTTAATTTAAGGAACTAAGACACAGTCTTTACGGAATAATTTTTTTGGAATAAGAAGGAGGTAACAACAGAAAAAACACGAAATCTCATAAATAAATAAAAAATAACATTCATTTTCAGTCATGTTCTCCGCTGCTCTGCTCCACTCCACTTCAAACAAGTACATTCTTTGGTGAAGTCATTATTCTTTTGTAGTTAACATCAAGTTAATACCAACCTTAATCTGAACTTCATCACACTCTTTGATTACAAAACCATCAGCCAAAGAAAAAGAGAAAAAATTCAAAAAAGAAAAAAAAACTCAAATGTATTCCTTTAATAATTTATCCTTGTCAATATAATTAGTTTCATTATTTTTTTTTATATTTTGTAATTGTTTTTTTAGTTAAATTAATTATTTACAATAAAATAACTATCAACAATAAAATTATAAAAAAACATTTTATAGTTATTTCTTATGAACATTTTTTTTCTAAATTTAATAAATTTTTTATTTTAAATATTATGATATTTTATTTTAATTTTTTAATATTATAAGAAAAAAGTGGGCACACATGTGCATAGGGCATTTGTTTATACTTTGAGAAAGAATATATACTATTTGGTAACTATTGTGTGATATTTTAATTAGACAATTTTTTTATTTAATAAATATCTAATTGAATAAATTCTCTTTATTTTAAAATAACTAAATATTTTTTTTCTTTTTAAAAAAATATGTGTACTTTTTTAATACTATTTTTACATAAATATATATTAAATTATATTATTATTGATTTTAATTATTTATTTATAAAAATATATAATTATTCATAAAAATAATTAAATTATAAAAATTATATATATATATATAATAAAAATGTTAATACATAGCCAAAATAAATGTGTTTTCGCTAATATACATAAGGTGAATTAATACATGTTCATATATTATTTAATATAACATATTTACCTCTTAAAGTACTGGTATACATTTTCACTCAGAAAATAAACACAACAAATTACATCTAAATTAGTACTCAAAATATAGAAATTCTCAATTATATAATTATGATTATAAAATAATTTATCATACTCAATATTTTTTAAGAAAATCAATATTAAGCATGTCTACTTTTGTTCTCATTTTTCAATATCATGATGACATTTTACACCTACTCAATGCAAGATCCTACTCAATGCAAGATTCTTCGTGTCTATTGTTTTGATATCTTAATTTGTGTGATTAAGTTATCATTAGAGTTGAATATCTCCTTTTATGTAATAAGTTTTATGCTTAATACTTTGAATATTGGGATCACTATCCATCTTAAGTATCACACACTCATAATAGGTCATGATACCACTTTATGTATCCACACATAGTCACACTAAATCACAATATAATATATATATATATATATATATATATATATATTCATATGAAACATCCAAACACTATGTATATCGTATAAACAACAAATATTAATTAATTATATGGTTAATCATATTTGGCATCAAGTGTCATTCACTTGAGAAATTTTTCCCTACAAAAAGAAAAAAAATTGTCTCATTTTTAGTTAATTGAAAATCACCTAAATGAGAGAGATTTATCTCGCTCTCATTTTGCTTGAGAGGAAATCTATGGTTTTGAACAAGAGTATAAGAAAATATAAATTATGCAACAATGTACAACGAAACCAAAATTACATATTGCAAAATTTAATCATTTTTAACCACTACAAAAAATCGTATAAAAAGTGGCGGTTTTAATATGGCGGTTATTAATAACCGTCATAAATTTCAGTATAATATGTCATTTAACTAACCGCCACAATTATCTTTTAATTATGTCATTTTCAACTGTCACAATTATCCTTTAAAATAAAAACAAGTTTTACTTCCCTCATTATTCCCAATTAATTTTTAAAATATTCTTGGTAACCTAAACTTTATTCCCAATTATTTTTGAAAATTTGGTTTGACTATTGGGAAACGAAAGTTTCTTTCCTCTCTCTCCCTAAACACTCAAACCTCTCTTTGCCTAAACACTCAAACCCTAACGAAGTTGTACTTGCGAAATCCTTTGTGCTTCACGAAACACTTCATTATCCAAAATCACCACAATCGGCGCCTCTGCGGAAAGATTTGTTCATTATCTGAAAACAACTTTCACTTTTACACTTTGTTGCATTTCAATCTAACCAACCATATTTCATGTGGTGCTTGATGAGCATATATTTATTCATACTCACTAGCCTTATTCATAGATTATTGGACTATAATAATAAATAAATCCATTGTTTTAATTAATATTCTTGTAAATGGGTTTATTTGGGCCTTAACTATTATTATTGTTAATTTTGTGTTTTTAGAGTAAATTATCCGGAGGAAGCATCTACCTTTGTGAATGGGCGAGAAGAAAGAGAAAATAAAATTTACAATATCTCAGAAACAGAATTTGAAGCAAATCTTCTGCAAAATACAAGAATTCTGGAAAGTTGGAAACTTGGAAACTGTTAACAAAATATAAACTACAATATTTTCCCAAGATCCTTAGGGCAGAAAATCCTATAAAAGGACACAAGCATCAAGGAGAAGAGGGAGAACTTCATAGGATTTTATTTTCTCTTTCTTCTCCTCATAATTTGTTTTTCCTGTTTTGGTTCAAGATGCAACTTGGACTTTTGCATATTTGGCCCATTCACAAAGGTTCCTCCGGATAATTTACTCTAAAAACACAAAGTTAACAATAATAATAGTTAAGGCCCAAATAAACCCAATTACAAGAATATTAATTAAAATAATGGATTTATTTATTATTATAGTCCAATAATCTATGAATAAGGCTAGTGAGTGTGAATAAATATATGCTCATCAGTGCCACGGAGGTAGTAGAAGGAGGGAGGAGTTCTGCGACATTTGCATTTCAGCAAGGTAGCTTGTTTTGGCTTTAATTGATTTCATCAAGGCATTTGCATTTCAGAAACGAAATCGACGTATTATTCTTACAATTTTTATTATAATAGTGACAGTTAAAAATGTCACATTATACCTTATATAATGGCGTCAGAATCTTCTTCAATAAATTAAATTGTGACAGTTATAACGGACACTACTTACATATAAAAACCTTCACTTTAAACATAGTGTTAAAGTGACGGGTATTGCGGCGGGTAGCGTAAAACCGTCACATTAAACTTTTTGACAGCCAGTTCTATGACGATTTAGAAAACCACCACATGCGTATATTGTGGTAGTTATAAACCCCAGTTTCTACGAAAATAACCGCCACAATATACATTTTTTTTTGTAGTAAACCTTTCTCACATAAATCAATCATAAAAAAAACATTTTGTTTTGTATTTTAGAATTTAAATAAATAATTTATAACTCAAACTAACTACTGCAAATCTCTAATTCAATTTAACATATATATCACAATTAATCACATAACTTCATATATCAATTTTATAATTGTGTCATATATGATATATTGTTATATGAAGGTTAAGAAAGCATAAAAGATAAAAGAAACATGACAGAAAGAAGTAATGAGAAAACCATAAATTATTTTGCATGAGACTTGGAGATACAACATGTGTCAACTAAGAGATCAAACAAACTTGGACAATAATAACAAAAGAGCTTAGGAAAAGGTTGTGTATGAGGTTATAGTTGTAGTGTTATTACTAACTTTAAAGTCCAAATCACTTGGGAGAATGTTAAAAATCAGATCAAATTTTAGAGATCTTTATATGGAGTTGTTAGTATCATCCTTGGTCTTAATGAATTTAATTAGAATGGAACCAAGGATATGTTTAATATTCTTGTAGTTGTTCATACTATTATTGACTTATTCATTTTGTTTTCAAGTTGAATAAGGAAGTTATACATTTCTTATTCAAATTAATTTCAAGGATGGTATAATGAAGTGGTGTGCTAAAGAGAAGTAAATGGAGTAGAATTTATGCATTTAGAAATTTTCAATGTTACTATAGATTTGGAGGAACCAAACTCTAGTTCAAAAAGAAAAGGACAATGTTCAAGTTTTATTAGTACACAATTTATGCAGACAAAAAATTATATTTTAATATATATTTCTACTACTTGAATCATAATAATAAGCATATTCCACTTTGAGTTATTTTGAGACTTTATTGGAAATAACTGTTTTTATGATTTATATATGTAGCTTCTTATGGTTGATGGTTGTACATCAGTATGATCAATCAAGTTTACTGTGTTTTTGCAAGCAAAATATATGTTAAATAGAACTCAAACAATATGTTGAAAGTCTTATCAATTAAATGATAATTTTTTTATAAAACACATATATTAAATAAAAGAAAACAATGATTTGAACTCATTGCTTAGTTTTAAATTTTAAAAGTGAAGTGATATAGTTTAACACACTACATTTCAATTATGATTAAACAGAATTAAAAGATCTACCTTTCAATTATGATTAAATAGAATTAAAAGATCTACTTTCAATTATGATTAAACAGAATTAAAAGATCCACCTTTCAATTAAACAGAATTAGAAGATCTACTTGAAAACAATTCACATGTTTATCTTATTGTTATTGTAAAATAATTATATCTCATTAATAATATTTGTGTCTTTATAAAAAAATCTTATAATTATAATTTTTATAATTAGATGGTTTTATCATTATTAAATAATAAAGCAATTAGTAAATAATATTATTTTTTTTGTGTGAAATTGATCAATATTAATGTGGGAAAGCATTGATACTTGTATTTTAAAAATTATTTAAAATTAAAAAAATAAATTATTAGAAATTACTTAAGTATTTAAATTTGATTAATATTGCTTGTAAATAGAATTAATTTATTTAAAGTATAGAAAAATAAAATATATAATATATATTTAATCATCTAAATAAAATATTTAGAAAATAAGGAAAATTTAGTTGTAAGTAATTTAAATACAAATTTCTTTAAAAGTATTGAAATCTTCATCCAATTTTTTTTAATATGATTGACCAAATTCAATTCCGTTTTTTAGAAAAATATTATTTAAGCATTTAAAAAATAATTTTTTTTCTTTTAATTTATCTTAAAAAAACTTCTTATGTATCATTATACCAGAATTCTAAGAATAAAGTATAACGTTTCTAGAATAATTTCACCCCATGCAATAAATCTTTTTTGCAACTATCAAGGGAGTTAATAATGTAGTCTATATCTATACTATTAATGAAAAAAATATTTTATAATAATTATTTTTTACACAAATTCATACATTTTATCTTTTATAATGCTTATCCTTTTTATTTTTTACATTTTGCGACTGATTATATATATATATATATATATTAAACTTAATTAGCTAGCCAAAATAAATAAAAAAACTACCTTTAATAAAATTATAAAGATATATAGAATTAATTTTTTTATATGAACATTTTTTTTTATAATTTTTAGTAATATTTTTTATTTTAATAATTATTAGTAATTTACTCATTTAATGAGTAGTTGCATGTGTTTTTATTAATAGCGTTAAAATATTATTTTTTAAACAATTATGAGAGGTAAATATATAATAGAAAAAAGAAGGAGGTTTTATATAACTTAAAGAAATCTAAGAAATGATGAGTATAATTTATTCTTAAACTAATATACTTTGATGTTATAAATTCCAAATTTGATTTAGTAAAAACAACAGAGCTTTGTTTGGTTAAAGTATATCATGTTCTTGTTTAATAATTGACATTGCTCCAATTTTAAAGTTCTAAATGAATTATTGTATCTAGTGCTATTAAGAATGACATATTAAAAGAATATACCTGTGTATTTGGCTTATTTTTTCTAATGAGGAATTCAAAAAAATATTTAACATATTAAAAGAGTTAGAAGAAAATAAATCATGAAGAATTTAATACAAGATGAAGATAGGATGAAATAGATAGAAGAAAATAATTTTCAATAATCTTCTTTAAAAGTTAAATATTTTTCCTAAATAATATTTTTTGAATACTCCAAACAAAATTCTTTTAAGATTCTAGATAATTTATCTAAAAGAAATGTTTCTTCTAAAAAATTATATCAATATTTTATAATAAAGTAGTTAAATGTCATTGAGTAACCTCTAATTAACTTGAAAGCTAAGGTTTGTTAATGCACTTAATTACCTATCATTCATTAATTGAAAAAATGTTTTAACTTCTTACTCCTATTCTTCATTGTCTTGGCTAAGAAGTTTGCAACTTTTTCAATCCATCTTTATTATTAATTATTATCTTGTCTTTGATTCCATAAATATAAGTCTTCACTTATTATAAAATTACATTTGAAATATATGAAATTATTTTGTTTTGTATAAGATTAAATTAAATATTCAGAGAGTTTGATAATTTCATTATTGTTTTTCCATTCACTTTTTTTCTATATTACCTACTTATTTCTAACCAAGCTTAGGAATAGTTTTTCTAATATTTTGTAATAAAGAGTTTTGAAGGACACATGACAACAAATGAGGATTAACTGGATAAGAAAGCTTAGGGTTATGATTCTAATCACGCAATACAATTCCTTAATTCCTATTATAATTGCATTTCTAATTAATATTCAATTAATAACTTCTCTTAAATTAGTTTATATGTCTTAGTCAAACACTACTAATTATCTTTCTCTTAATTCAATTTCAAATTCGAAAAAGGATCATGCTTTGTTTGGATTGAGGTGGAGATTTGTGGAGGAGAGGAGAAAGTGGATTAGAAAAGATTAGAGGGAATGTGTGAGGTTGTTTGAATTGAGGAACGATAGAGTGAATTTGAAAGTATAGTTTATTGAGATTTGTAGCTGACCTGATAGTTAGGAAATAATTTGGAAATTATTTTAAAGGTGAAAAATGTAAATTTACAAATTTATCTTTGTCATTAAAAAATATTTTAATAATGAGTTAGGGTATATTTTTATTTTTGTGTAAGTTTGGGTTAATTATTTTTTTCTAATATATAAATATTTATAATTGCTCTTATTTTGTAATAAAAAATAATTTTGTATTCAATTCAAATAAATTTATTAAATATATTAAAATTTATAAAAGTAATATTTATTGTTATATACATTTGTTATTTTATATCATTATATTTTTTTTATATTATCATATAATTATATATGTTTTTTTATATTATCATTTATTTTATTATTTATAATTATATGTTGTTATTAATAGTATAATTAAATATATTTAAAATTATTAAATAAATTTATGTAATATTTAAATTTGTATATTATATGTATATAATTATAATAGTACAAAAATAAATAATACTATTAATATTTTGAATAATTATATATTTTAAAAATAATGTACAATTTAAACATAATAGCACGATAAAATTCACATATTTTCATAAATATTATGAAATATTAACTACCAACATGAAAAAAATTATATTTTATTTTTTATGTATAATTTTTTTTTTCAATTTGTATTCAATAAAAAAAAAATAACAACTTTCACTTATCATTAATAAACATTAGATTAACATGAGTGATTACAATAAATAAATGAAGTCATTAAATTAGAATATTAAATGATGTTGTGTCATGAGAATTTTAAAAAATTACAAACATAATAATGTCCAATAACACATTAAATTTAACTGACAATCAAAATAAGTTCAACATAAAAAATAATAATAACACAATAAAAATACAGTTAATGTTCCTTATTGAGTTTAAGCTGGTGAAGTGTATTTTCGATTCGGTCCAAATGTGTGTGGATAGTGTTGATATTTTCCAGCATATTTTGAATTCCCCCCAAATTTGTATTAACATCGCCGAATCATGGGGGATTTCGGGTTGAGGATGACTGCCTGCAACATGTTCTTGAGGTAATGAAATGTCTTCGTGTTCTTGTTCATGTTCATCGTCAGGCCTTCCAAGTTGCCACACACCATTGTCCTCAAAGATATTAATTTTCTTCATGATTTTTTCCCAAAGAAGTTATTCCACTCTAACGTGATTGATGACTTTCCGATCAAGTTCATGCCATATAACAACATGAGATGTGTGATATATGGAAGAAACATATCATTGTCACGACATTTTATCATATGTTGCATGATATAATGAGGCCAATTAATCATTACATTACTTTTTAGGCACCATAACATGAAAACATCTTCATAAACCAACTACGAGAAGTTGCTCCCCCGAGGACACATCATGTGCACCCATGTGTAATGAAGTAGTCTATCATTCATAGTCAAACTACCTACATTTCTTATATTTTGGTCCTGCACCTCTTCTCTTGTCATGGTTAATAGGGCTTTTTGACAATCAAAATGTATGTTCTCAGGGATGGTACCAGGGGTTAACAAGAGAACATCATATTTCAAATTTGCCATGTTCATCCAATCCCTATGTCTAATTATAATCTTGTGGGTGCCGATCTGAATAGCAAGGTAACCCTGTGTCGTTAGATGGAGATTTGAATAAAAAACCCTAACCATATCCTCATAATATGGTAGTTTTATACTAAGAAAGTTTTGCAATCCTTGGAAGTTCAAATATTCTTGAAACTGAAAACCAAATGTGGCAAAAAATTGGAAATATAATACTTTTGGAGGTATGTCTGGTCTTCCATGAAAATTTTCCTCAAATGCAACCATCTGACGTTTCGTTTGGAAATACTGGGAATAATCTAAAACACTCTCCCTCCTTTGTAATGGGATCATAGGAACTTCATCATCATTTCGTCTGCTTTTACCCTTACCCTTAGGCATTTTTTGCCTCTTTGTGGATGAAGATGCCATCGATAAAGAAATTAAAACCTATGATGAAAATGTTACGAAACAATGACAAAATAATAGTATATTAGAAAATATCCTCACACATAAATTTCAAATGAAAAACAGTTCAACAATAATAATAGTAGAAGTCAAATAAGAAGTACAATGTTTGTCTTAAATTAAAAGTAGATGCAATTAAATTACAAATTGAAGAACATAAAAATATAATTAAACATAATTTATTGATGCCGAGTCACGATGTTAAACAATTTTGCCATTCTTCGCACTTTCGACATACCAAATACTTGCATCGTAATAGCTGGATTTTCACAAAGAAAGTCGTAGCATTGGTCCATGACTGCTTCATCCTTAATATTTAAATCAATTAGCATGGACCAAATATCTGAAGACAAGTATTGATACGAACTCTTACGACGATCATTTTGTAAGTGTTCACCATAATAGTCATTCCGTCATTTGATTTCTGCAGCAATTTCTTGTGATGAAGTGGCTTGTACACGAGCAATGGCTAATACCTCATCAACGACATCGTTACCACGGTTCATGGAAGCGACACAATTTTGCAGGTTTGTATTCAACATATTGAACTATTTTCAATTACATCCACCATGGGGCATTTTCTCTTTGATCCCTTTGATGACAATGTCCCACCGGATGGTTGAGATGGCACAAATGGATTATTATTTGGATTGTTTATTGATTGAACATGCGCTACAGGTGAGCATGGAAGTTCGTGGTCTGCAACATTAAACTCTAGCGGCTCATGTATGTAGTCCATGTTATGATCGCCCAGGTCCACACTTAAATTTTGTGTGTGCACATGCCAATTGGGTTGTCCTTTGACCACTTCCAGTGGCCCTGTGGTTTGACCACAACTCCTCCATAAGATTGTAGTGTCGAATGGATTTGGCACGCCACTTATTAGCAGAAAATAATGGGATATTATCATCTTTAACAATTGGATATTGTCATCTTTAATTACTTTACTTGAATCAAGTTTTCTCAAAACTTCGTCCTCGACCTCGAAACATTTTGTGGCTTTGTTCCAACCAAAACCACTAAATAGGTCGTGGACCTCCCGCCACCTGTCCTTCAAACATTTTTGTTGACTCTTTACATTATTTTTCGTAATGGTAGGGAGTCCGGCCTCATGTAATGCAAGTAAAATGTTATAATATCCCTGAGTCGTCCAACTGCCATCGATTCTCGACCCTCTTCGTGCCTCGTCCACCATGGCATTAAGCAAGATAAAATCCATATCTGTGGTCCACTTTGTTGTGTGTGTGAACCCAATGGATGAACTTAGATGAAAACTTTTACTACGATCCATCTAAACAAACATTATGAAAGTTAGGACCAAATAGAGTAAGCATAATATAAAACAACATTTATTAAAGTATCAATTGTTTACATAATCTTGCCACATTTCATTTGCTATAGTGTCCCTAATGTGTGAACCTAGTCTATGATCATCGTCACGGACTTGAGAAGTTGAAACAATTATATCTTGTTGCAACAATTCACGATCCACTTCTTCTATTAAAGAGTCATCATTGTCCACCCCCCGAAGAAAGTTATGCAAAATACAACAAGCTAAAATAATATTTGTCATGGTATGCAAATCGTAATGTGGCTCAGTCCCACTAGCTATAATTGGGAAACGATTTTTCATGACATCAAATGTCCTTTCGATTACATTTCTAAGCAATGAATGACGATTATTAAACAATTCTCTCGCATCTTGTGGTCCTCTTCGAGAATACTCTTTCAAGTGGTATATAATCCCACGATAAAGTGTTAATATTTGTGTTTTTAACATAAAACTTGCATCGTCAAGATAGTATTTTCCTACAAACATTCCAAGGAAACATCCATTAGTTATGTATATTATCACCTTTGTATCTATTGTTATGAATTCTCAAACACCTTAAACTTGCCTTATGGATTAACCAAAGAATCCTCTCCTATGAAAGCCTCCTTCAATATCCTCGAATCTGAGGTTGTTCCTTCCCACCCGGCTAGAACATACGTGAATTTCATATCCAAATCACAAGCCGCGAATACGTTTTGAGTTGGCCAATTTGTTCTTCCTCGAAAACGAGGTGCATCAACATGTGGGACCTTCACACGTACATGAGTGTCATCAATGACCCCTAAACAATCCTAATGGTAACCAAAATTTTAGGTCTAAAAAAATACAAATACAAAAGACATTATGAGAATTGTAAAGGAAATTTGTAATAAACAAACCTTAAAGTACGGGAAAAATCGATTGTTGTGTAAGATTTGGGGTTGGACATCAATACCATATGCTTGCTTTATGAATTGTCCTTCCAACATCAAAATTGCATTTAATACGTTGTGAAAGTGACGAGAAACTGTTTCTCCATACCGATGGAAAGGATCATCATTGATGCAAGTTGAGTATTTCTTTTCAAGTGTTCTTGTACTTTTAAAATTAGATTCATGTTCGCACAAGTAAGATCATTATAAATTGCAATTGTATCCTCAAATTCTTGTATGTCTTTGTCGTCCCAAAATGGTTTCCAATTGTTCTCGTTATCCATGTAATCTTGACCTTGTCATTGACAACTATAAAATAGTTTATAGATACATGTGAAATAGTTTATGTTACGAATAACTCTAACCACCTTAAGTTGGAGTTACTATAATAGCATTAGGGTTAGGATTAAGATTATGATTAAGGTTATCTGAAGAATACTAATAGGGATAAGATGCAATTTAATTTTTATAATTAAATCTACACATAACTAATATCACTACTAATAATAAAAAGAAGTAAACACATAATAATAAAAAATGTAAAAAAGTAAACATATAATAATAAAAAATATAAAAACAGTAAACACAACAAACACATAATAAAAAAAAATATAAATATAATTGTAAAAATTAAAAACAGTAAATACATAAAATAAAAAATTAAACACTAAAGACTTAATAATAAAAAATATAAAAACATTAAACAAATAATAAAAAATATAAAAGCAGTAAACACATAATATAAAAAAAAATATAAATACATTTATAAAAAAAATGTAAACACATAATAAAAAAAATGTACATACATTTATAAAAATTAAAAATAGTAAATACATAATTAAAAAGTAAAAAAATGTAAATATATTTATAAAAATTAGAAACAACTATCACATAAAAAAGTAAACAAAACACTACAAACCTAAGAAAAAAAATTTAAAAACGATTACTAAAATTAAAAACAGTAAACACATAAAAAAAAAACTAAACAAATTTTTTGTTTTTAAAAAAATTAAAAACAATAAACGCATAATAACAAAAATAAAATAATATATATATATATATATATATTTATTTATAAAAATAAATAGTAAATACATAAAATAAAACAAAAAGAAAGTGTAGATCCATTTATAAAAATTAAATACAGTAAACACATAATAAAAAAACAAATAAAAGTCTAAATATATTTACAAAAATTGAAAGCAGTAAATACGTAAAAAAATAAACAACACAGTAAAAATCTAAAAAAATGCAAATACAATTATTAAGATTAAAAACAGTAAACATATAAAAATAAATTAAACAGTATCTTGTTAATAAAAAAATAAAAACAATAAATACATAATAATATATATATATATATAAATATTTATAAAATTAAAACAATAAAAATAAAAATATAAAAAAATAAAAAACTAAACAGTAAACACAAAATAATAAAAAATATAAAAAACATTAAAATATAAGACGAAGAAAATATAAATAAATTTTTAAAAATTAAAATAAATAAACACATAAAAAGAATTTAACTACATTTATAAATATTAAAAATGATAAATACATAAAAAAATAAACAAAACAATAAATACCTTAAAAAATTTGTAAACAACAATTATTAAAATTAAAAATAATAAACACATAAATAAAACACATAACATAAAAAATAATAACAAATTTAAAAACATTAAACACCTAATAATATAAAAAATAAAAACTGTAAAATCAATAAACACATAATAATAAAGAAAAATAAATACATTCAGAAAAATAAAAAACCATAACCACATAATAATAATAATGAAAAATAACTACATTCATAAAAAAATTAAACAAGAAAATAAACTAAACAATAAACACATATAAAAGAATATAAATATATTTATTAAAAATAAAAAATAGTAAATATATAGAAAAAAATGTAAATATATTTTTCAAAATTAAGAACAGTAACCGCAAATAATAATAAAAAGTTGTAAATATATTTAGAAAACAAAATTAAAAACTTACTTGAAAGTGAAAAACACTTAAAAGAAGAAGAAGAAACAATGTGATGAAGAGAATTTGGAAAGAAAAAAAAAAACATAATAGAATCCAACATTTTTTTCACATAAGGGAGAATCGATTCTCTAGAATCACTTCTATAGAAAATCGATTATGCATTTTTTGGAAAAATGTAAAATCGATTCTACACCATTCAACCATATGGAAAATCAGTTATACAACATGTACAAAGATAAGAAAATCAATTCTACAACACAAATATATGAAAATCGATTCTACAGCATGTACAATGATAAGAAAATCGATTCTGGAAAATTCGGAAAAATGGAGACAAACCAGTGCGCAAACTAGTGAGTTTTATCTTGCTCAAACAACTTCTCTCTCGTTCGTTATTCGTTTTAAGCACAACAACACAACAAACATAACTATGAAATCTAATTTCATTTATAATAAACACAACTTCACTTTCACAATCACGGGGTCTACTGTTTTGGTCAAGATTTTTCTGCAATTGATAGCACTGGAGAGTCTAATGAAAAGAAAATTCATTGGCTCAGAACTGCACCAGTATAACACAGTGTAAAGTCATTCACATGTACTCTTCTCAAATTATCTCACTTTTGTGAGGAGGAAAAAAGTTCCCACTCCGCTCTTCCATCCGCACTCCCACCTTCAAGTACATGGATCCAAACATGAATTCCACCCGCTCGCCCCTCCCTCATCCTTTATCACACCCGGAAACAAACCGTGCCTTAAAGTTACAAAAGTAAAATGCTATTTGTATCGTCTTTGGCACCTGTAATCCTCCCAAATCTTCTCACTATTGTGAAGAGGAAAAAAGCATCCCACTCCGCTCTCCCATCCGTACCCACACCTTCAAATACATGGATCCAAACATGAATTTCACCCGCTCGCCCCTCCCTCCTCCTTAATCACACCCAGATACAAATAGTGCCTTAAAGGTATGAAAGTAAATTAGAATTTGTATCATTTTTGACACCTGTAATCCTCCCATATCTTCTCACTTTTGTGACGAGGAAAAAAGCTTCCAACTCAGCTCTCCCATTTGTACCCACACCTTTAAATACACAGAGCCAAACATGAATTCTACCCACTCCGCCCCTCCATCCTCCTTGATCACACCCGGAAAAAAGCAGTGCCTTAAAGGTACGAAAGTAAAACGCTATTTGTATCGTCTTTGACATTTGTAATCCTCCAAAATCTTCTCACTTTTGTGAGGAGGAAAAAAGTTTCTCACTCCACTCTCCCATTTGCACTCACACCTTTAAATACACGGATCCAAACATGAATTCCACCCGCTCGCCCCTCCCTTTTCCTTGATCACACCCGTAAACAAACAGTGCCTTAAACGTACGAAAGTAAAATGTTATTTGTATCTTTTTTGGCACCTGTAATCCTCCCAAATCTTCTCACTTTTGTGAGCAGGAAAAAAGCTTCCCACTCGACTCTCTCATCCGTACCCACACTTTCAAATACACGAAAACAAACATGAATTCCACCTGCTCGCCCCTCCCTCCTCCTTAATCACACCCGAAAACAAATAGTGCCTTAAAGGTACGAAAGTAAAATGCTATTTGTATCGTCTTTGACACATGTAATCCTCCCAAATTTCTCACTTTTGTGAGGAGGAAAAAAGCTTCCCACTCCGCTCTCCCATCCGTACCCACACCTTCAAATAATCGGATCGAAACATGAATTTCACTCGTTTGCCCCTCCCTCCTCCTTGTCACACCCGGAAAAGTACAACGTCTTAAAGGTACGGAAGTAAAATGCTATTTGTATCGTGTTTGACACCTATAGTGCTTCCAAATCTTCTCACTTTTGTGAGTAGGAAAAAGCTTCCCACTTCGCCCCCACACCTTCAAATACACGGATACAAACATAAATTCCACCCTTTATCTTTCTTGATCACACTCGGAAACAAACAACGCCTTAAAGGTACAAAAGTAATATGCTATTTGTATCGTCTTTGGCACATGTAATCCTCCAAAATCTTCTCACTTTTGTGAGGAGGTAAAAAACTTCCAACTCCACTCTCTGACCGTACCCACACCTACAAATACACGGATCCAAACATGAATTCAACACGCTCGACCCTCCCTCCTCCTTGATCACACACGGAAACAAACAGTGCCTTAAAGGTACTGAAGTAAAATACTATTTTGTATCATCTTTGGCACCTGTAATCCTCTTAAATCATCTCACTTTTGTGAGGAGAAAAAAAGCTTTCCACTCTGCTCTCCCATCCGCACCCACACCTTCAAATACACGGATCCAAACATGAATTCCACCCGCTCGACCCTTCCTATCCCTTGATCACACACGTAAACAAACAGTGTCTTAAAGGTACGAAAGTAAAATGTTATTTGTATCGTCTTTGGGAAATGTAATCCTCCCAAATCTAATCACTTTTGTAAGGAGGAAAAAAGATTCTCACTCCACTCTCCCATCCTAACCCACACCTTCAAATACACAAATCCAAACATGAATTCCACCCGCTCGTCCCTCCTTTCTCTTTGATCACACCCGGAAACAAACAATGTCTTAAAGGTCGAAAGTAATATACTATTTGTATCGTCTTTGGCATGTTTATTCCTCTAAAATAATCTCACTTTTGTGAGGAGAAAAAAAACTTCCCATTCTACTCTCCCATCCGCACCCACACCTTCAAATACACGGATCCAAACATGAATTTCACCTGCTCGCCCCTCCCTCCTCCTTGATCACACTCAGAAACAAACAGTGCCTTCAAGGTGCGAAAGTAAAATGGAATTTGATCGTCTTTGACACCAGTAATCCTCCCATATCTTCTCACTTTTGTGACGAGGAAAAAAGCTTCCCATTCCGTTCTCCCATTTGCACACACACTTTCAAATTCACGGATCCAAACATTAATTCTACCCGCTCGCCCCTCCCTCCTCCTTGATCACACCCGAAAAAAAGCAGTGCCTTAAAGGTACGAAAGTAAAACGCTATTTGTATCGTCTTTGACATTTGTAATCCTTCAAAATCTTCTCACTTTTGTGAGGAGGAAAAAAGTTTTCCACTTCGCTCTCCCATCCGCACCCACACCTTCAAATTCACGGATCCAAACATGAATTTCACCCGCTCGCCCCTCTCTCCTCCTTGATCACACCCGAAAACAAACAATGCCTTAAAGGTACGAAAGTAAAATGTTATTTGTATAGTTTTTGACATATGTAATCCTCCCAAATCTTCTCACTTTTGTGAAGAGGAAAAAACCTTCTCACTATGCTCTCCCATCTATATCCACACCTTCAAATACACAAATCGAAACATGAATTTCACCCTTTCGCCCCTCCTTCCTCCTTGATCATACCCGAAAACAAACAGTGCCTTAAAGGTACGAAAGTAAAAAGCTAGTTGTATCGTCTTTGGCTTCGGTAATCCTCCCAAATCTTCTCACTTTTGTGAGGAGGAAAAAACCTTGCCACTCTACTCTCTATCCGTACCGATATCATTAAATACACGGATCCAAACATGAACTCCACCTGCTCGCCCCTCCCTCCTTGATCACACCCGGAAACAAACAGTGCCTTAAAGGTACGAAAATAAAATGATATTTATATCGTCTTTGACACCTGTAATCCTGCAAAATCTTCTTACTTTTGTGAGGAGGAAAAAAGCTTCCAACTCCGCTCTCCCATCTGAACCTACACCTTCAAATACACGGATCCAAACATGAATTCCACCCGCTTGCCCCTCCCTATTCCTTGATCACACCTGAAAACAAAAAATGCCTTAATAGTACGAAAGTAAAATGCTATTTGTATCGTCTTTGACACCTGTAATCTTCCCAAATCTTCTCACTTTTGTGAGGAGGAAAAAATTTTCCCACTCCGTTCTCCCATCCGCACCCATACCTTCAAATACAGGAATCCAAACATGAATTCCACCCGCTCGCCCTCCCTCCTCCTTTATCACACCCGGATACAAACAATGTCTTAAAGGTACGAAAGTAAAATGTTATTTGTATCGTCTTTGACACCTGTAATCCTCCCAAATCTTCACACTTTTGTGAGGAGGAAAAAAGATTCTCAATCCGCTCTCCCATTCGCACCCACACCTTCAAATACACGGATCCAAACATGTATTCCACGTGCTCGTCCCTCCATCCTCCTTTATCACACCCAAAAAGAAACAATGCCTTAAAGGTACGAAAGTGAAATGCTATTTGTATCATCTTTGACACCTGTAATCCTCCCAAATCTTCTCACTTTTGTGAGGAGGAAAAAAGCATGCCACTCCACTCTCTATCTGTACCGATACCTTCAATTACACGGATCTAAACATGAATTCCACCTGCTCGCCTCTCCGTCCTCCTTGATCACACCCGAAAACAAACAGTGCCTTAAAGGTACGGAAGTAAAATGCTAATTGTATCATCTTTTGCACTTGTAATCCTCCAAAATTTTCTCACTTTTGTGAGGAGGAAAAAAGCTTCCCACTCCACTCTCTAGCCGTACACACACCTTCAATTACACGAATCCAAACATGAATTCAACACGCTCGCCCTCCCTCCTCCTTGATCACACCCGGAAACAAACAGTGTCTTAAAGCTACATAAGTAAAATGGTATTTATATCGTTTTTGGTTCCTGTAATCCTTCCAAATCTTCTCACTTTTGTGAGGAGGAAAAAAGATTACCACTCCGCTCTCCCATCCGCACCCACACCTTCAAATGCACAGATCCAAACATGAATTCCACCTGCTCGCCCCTCCCTCCTCTTTGATCACACCCAAAAACAAACAGTGGCTTAAAGGTATGGAAGTACAATGCTATTGGTATCGTATATGGCACCTGTAATCCTTTAAAATTTTCTCACTTTTGTGAGGAGGAAAAAGCTTCCCACTCCACTCTCTAGCCGTACTCACAGCTTCAAATACACGAATCCAAACATGAATTCCACACGCTCGCCCCTCCCTCCTCCTTGATCACACCCATAAACAAACAGTGCCTTAAAGGTACAAAAGTAAAATGCTATTTGTAACGTCTTTGGCACCTGTAATCCTCCCAAATATTCTCACTTTTGTAAGGATGAAAAAAGATTACCATTCCGCTCTCTCATCCACACCCACACCTTCAAATACACAGATCCAAACATGAATTTCACCTGCTCGCCCCTCCCTCCTCCTTGATCACACCCGGAAACAAAAAGTTCCTTAAAGGTATGAAAGTAAAATGTTATTTATATCGTTTTTGGCACCTGTAATCCTCTCAAATCTTCTCACTTTTGTGAGGAGGAAAAAAGTTTTCCACTCCTCTCTCCCATCCGCACCCACACCTTCAAATATACGAATCCAAACATGAATTATACCCGCTCGCCCCTCCCTCTTCCTTGATCACACACGGAAACAAAAAGTGCCTTAAAGGTATGAAAGTAAAATGCTATTTGTATCGTCTTTGACATTTGTAATCATCCAAAATCTTCTCACTTTTGTGAGCAGGAAAAAAGTTTCCCACTCCGCTCTCCCATCCGCACCCACACCTTCAAATACACGAATCCAAACATGAATTCCTCTCGCTCGCCCCTCCCTCCCCCTTGATCACACCCGGAAACAAAGAATTCCTTAAAGGTACGAAATTAAAATGCTATTTGTATTGTTTTTGGCATCTGTAATTCTTCCAAATCTTCTCACTTTTGTGAGGAGGAAAAAAGCTTCCCATTATGCTCTCCCATCCGTACCCATACCTTCAAATACATGGAAACAAACATGAATTCCACCCGCTCGCCCTTCCTTCCTCCTTAATCACACCCGGAAACAAATAGTGCCTTAAAGGTACGAAAGTAAAATGCTTTTTGTATCATCTTTGACACTTGTAATCCTCCCAAATCTTCTCACTTTTGTGAGTAGGAAAAAAGCTTCCCATTCCGCTCTCTCATCCGCACCCACACCTTCAAATACACAAATCCAAACATGAATTCCACACGTTCGCCCCTCCTTTTTCCTTGATCACACCCAGAAACAAACTGTGCCTTAAAGATACAAAAGTAAAATGCTATATGTATCGTCTTTGGGAAATGTAATCCTCCAAAATCTTCTCACTTTTGTTAGGTGGAAAAAAGCTTCGCAATCCGTTCTCCCATCTGCACCCATAGCTTCAAATACACAAATCCAAACATGAATTCCACCAGCTCGCCCCTCCTTTCTACTTGATCACACCCAGAAACAAATAGTGCCTTAAACGTACGAAAGTAAAATGCTATTTGTATCGTCTTTGACACCTGTAATCCTTCCAAATCTTCTCACTTTTGTGAGGAGGAAAAAAACTTCTCACTCCGCTCTCCCATCCGCACCCACACCTTCAAATACACGGATCCAAACATGAATTCCACCCGCTCGCCCCTCCCTGATCACACCCGGAAACAAATAGTTCCTAATAAGAGATTTCAAATTGGCTTTGTATAATTTTTGTTCATAAATTTTTTCAGAAATTAGCTTATACATATTAATGTAAATTTAGAATCTATGTATTTTTAAATTTGTTTATCTTTATCTTATACTTTTTTTTATTAATTATAGATAATAATAAAATTAATTTAGTTTATTATGTTAATTCCATAAAAATACTTATGGAAGAGCTGGTTGAGTCATATCTGTGGGTCATTGAATCAATCCATTTGAGTTTGGCAGAAACTCTGGTTTGAGAAACCTTATCCAGAAAGAAAAGATGAACAACATAGGCACAATCTGTTTGAAACCATGCATTCCTTTCCCAATACAATGTCCCAAACCCAGCTTCAGAAAATTCACACTCACAACAATACTTCGTTCCAGTCTTCAAGATTCTCAGCCACCCAACTCAAACCAAGAGCAACAACAACAACAACAACTCAATCTCTCCGTTCTTCGTTTCACATTGGGTCTCTCTCTCTCTGTTTTTTATCACCAATTTTTATCACCAATAAGGAATGAAATTAAATGGAGCAATTGGGGTCATGGTTATCAAATTATAGGGATAACCCGGAAACCCGTCCGAGGCCAAGAGTCTACTGCTGGGTCACGAGTTAACTCGTGGGTAGACTCGTTTTTGAGCAGACTCGGACTATACACGAACAAACTCGGTAGAATCGGTACAAACTCGCGAGTGAGAGGCCGAGTGAACGAGTTTCGAAGAAAAGCCCAAAACGACCCATGTGTGGGTCGTTTAGGGTTCTCGTTTCATACCTGGACCTGCTGCGTTCGTTTTTGTTTTGGGTGGGTTCGTCGTCGTCTTTCTCGCCTCGCCGTCATCTCGCCGTCGCGTTCTGTTTTCATTTTCAGGTAGGTTCTGCGATTGGGGGCTGGGTTGAAGCTGAAATAAATTTTTTTATTTAGGATGGGTTGAATCTGAAATAAAAAAAGGCATTGGGGTTTCGAGATTAAAGTTAATTTTATTTGGAGTAAGGTTTTGGCTGCAGAGCTTTCTCAGATTAAAATGTGTTGTTTCCCTACACAGATATAAGAGACAACACATGCCTACACCCTCACTTGAGGTCTTTTGTTAGTCTTCATCTGAGAAAAATGTTTGAAACTATACTAATGCCAGGATGATGCAAAGGGTATGTTGGGAGAAAACATTTAATTTCAAAGAAAGTGAGGTATAGTAAAATGCACAAACATTATAGAAATATATAAGCAGATGTACTTAGACCTGGTATCCATGTAGCAGATTTAGTAACTGTATTCTTTTCAACTTTGTACTACTCAGATATGTGCTATTTCAACTACTGCACTTCCTACTTTTGTAGTCTCTACATCATTGACCTCCACTGCCTATGTAAACCAAACACCCAGTTGCTATGTAGACAGACTTAGGCTAAGCTACAAGTGTATTTTCTCAGTGAACTAAGTCTTATCCGTCTGATGCAATCATCCTTTTGTTTTAACATTGTCTTACAATTGCATTATAAACAATATGACCTATATTGATCCCTGAGCCTACATTGCTATGTATACAGACAAAGTCAGATCTATTAATGTATTCTGTCACTGGATATAGTTTACCAAGTTGTCCTTGTTCAATTTCCCAGTGCAGACGCTTAGTATATATGCCTATACCAACTGATGGCGTTATCATGTTCTGTTTTGACACCAAATATGCTTATCCTTGGTGCAGCAGCTGATTTGCTCTCTGTTCCATGTGAATAAGTATGACCTGCACTCTTATGACAGTTTGGGAGTGTTGAGGGGTTTTAGATCCATATCAGAGTAGTGGTTGTTAGTTATACAGGTCCATATACTCTTCAAACTTGGACTACCTCTTAACAAAAGTTACCTTAAAGTTTTAATACACTCCACTGGGCACAAATACCAGTCTGTGTAAGAGAACTTCACAGCTGGAATTTTATTTTTCATCCAGGTCCAGATTTTCAATTGGGCCATGTGTAAGACTTCTGCATCTGCCTTACCATCCTTAGAATTTTCTCTATTTCTTTGCTCACAAAGACACCAGATTATTGCTATCCACAAGCCCCTCCACAGCATATTTTCCTTGGCTCTAAGCTGAAAAAACTAAAAGTGTTGGCGGACGGGTTTATTGTGGTGCCCTGAAACGATTCCCACCCAGCTATTGCACATATTCTAAACTCTATTTGCTATTTTACAAGTAAAATACAGATGTACCACATTTTCCTCCTACTCTTCACAAAGTGGACACATTGTGCTACTTAGTTATACCCCCTCCTAACTAAATTTTCCCTCGTAGGTACTTTATTGAGCATGACTTGCCAAGCAAAGTGTTGTGCTGGAGGGATTACTTTTACTTCCCAGAAAGTGTTCAGAGTATTAGTATTTTCCCCAGTGCAGCTGTTTTCTAAATATTTATACGCCGACTTCACTGTATATATTCCTTTCTCTTCTCCTAACCATCTCCAAGTATCTTCATTATCCATGAGGTTGGAAACTTTCTATTTCATGCATTAGTGTATGCTCTTGTGTCCTTTCACATACAAATCTGTTTCTTTTCCATTGTAGATCCATTCCCATCCCCTATCATCCCAACTTCTTAGTTCTCTTATTGTTTTTTCTTTACTATTTGTGATACTATACAATCTAGGATACCTATGTTTAAGAGTTGTCTCCCCAAGCCACTTATCCTCCTAAAATTTTATTTTACTACTTGATCCACTTTCCAAACAACACTCCTATGAAACCAACTGTTGCTGTTTCCTTGCCCACACACTTTGCATATGTCTCTCCACCACCGTAATTTGTATTTTACTACTTTGTTCTTGTTACATGTTGCCCTTGTGCCATATTTAGATATTGGGGCATCCTTCAATGCTCCCCTTTTCTCCACGCCTTGTCTCCATTTACATTTGGCAAGTAATGCTTTATTGAACCTACCTATATCCTTGATACCTAGCCCTCCCACCTCCTTTGGCTTACAAAGGTTTTCCCATTTAATCCATGCTATCTTTTTTCCTTCTACCTCCCAACCCCAAAGGAAATTCCTTAGCATCTTCCTAATTACTTGGTATACTGCAATAGGTGCTTTATAAAAGGACAAGTAATACAATGGTATAGCAGTGAAGATTGATTTTATAAGACAAATTCTGCTTGCAAAAGTTAGGTGTCTGCCCTTCCACTTTCTTGACCTTGTCCACCATTGGATCTCAAAATTCTTTCTTCCTAGGATTTCCTCCTATAGGTAGACGTAGGTACTTGAAAGGTATTTTCGTTTGGTTGTAGTTTAAAGTTTCAGAAAACCTATCCAATTCACTCTTCTCAATGCCTATAACTCCTATTTTGCTTTTATGAAAGTTTACCTTTAGGCCTGAAGCAAGCACAAAACATTTCAGGATGCTCTTTGTAGTTACAACATTTTGGTACTTGGCATTGCATACAAATAATGTGTCTTCCGCAAACTGTAGGATATTTATTTCCACTTCATTGATACCTACTTTCACACCTTCTAGCAATTTATTCTTCACTGCTTGTCTTACCAACCCAGCTAAACCTTCAGCCACAATTATGAAGAGAAATGCAGCTGTGGGATCCCCTTGTCTTAGTCCCCGTGTTGGTTTAAACTCCTGTGTTGGAGTCCCATTGACTAAGACAGAGATTGTAGATGATTCCATACATTCCTTGCTCCATCCAATCCATTTTCTACTAAAGCCTAATCTATCCATCATGTAATACAGAAAATCCCATCTCATTGAGTCATAGGTTTTTTCATAATCTACCTTTATTATTACCCATTTTGTCTTTTCCCTCTTAATATCCTCTACCACCTCATTTGCTACCAAAATGCTATCCAGAAGTTCTCTCCCTCTTATGAAAGCTGATTGGGAGGTATCTATGATATTAGGTAGCACTTTCTTTATTCTATTTTGACAACAGTTTAGTTATTATCTTATACAAAGCTCCCACCATGGAAATTGGCCTATACTGCTCCAACTTAGTGGGGACTCTTAATTTAGGCACTAAGATATAAAGGATGCATTACAGCCCCTTGGTATCTTTCCAAAACTCTTGAAGTTTTGAACTGCTTGAAAAATGTCATGCTTTATTGTTTCCCAGCTGTTTTTAATGAAATTAAAATCGAATCCATTGGGCCGAAGACTCTTTGATCCTTCACACTGCCACACTGCATCCCTTATTTCTGCCTCTGTGACATTGGGTCTCTCTCTAAACACAGTAACTAATCTTAATTAACCAACTTTAGGTAAATGGTTAAAACAACCATCTTCTAAACAGTAATGTGTAATTATATGGACAATATTTGGCATGAAACGAAAAGAATAATTTTTTAGCTATCAATTTTAGCATCTGTTTCATTGGTGTTTTTTGCTTTGCTTCCAGGGATACCTGGGTTGGATGAATCCTACTTGCCCAGATGGATTGGTTACGGCTTTGGTTCACTTTTGCTTTTGAATCACTTTCTTGGGAGTGATGCAGCCGCTGTTACACCAGCTCAGCTTGTAAGAGAAATTAAAGCTGAAAACTGCATTTTTATTTTGCATTTTTCATTTTTTGATTGGTCAACTTTATTTAATTTTCTGGGGTCTGGTTCAAAATTGTTTTGTTTTCCTTTGTTATGTAGAGTACAGAGGTTTTGGGTCTGTCTTTGGCTTCCTTCTCAATTGTGCTGCCCTACCTTGGTAAATTTCTCAAGGTAAGTAACTGGTTTTATTCTTGTAGAATTAATTCAATTTTCCACCGTAGTGAATAAGTTCAGTTACACTTGGAGACAATGTGGAGATCCATAGATTCAACAAGGGTTCCCCAAGAAGACCACTCTTTCTTTTTATAATATGTATATACCAATTAATTAACTCTACTTTTTGTTGATTTTTTAAATGACCATAGTCACAGTTTTATAGTAATCCTTGATATTGTGGAAAATTACGGATAAATAGAGCTGTATTTCGGTTGCAGAGACTTCAGAAACCTTGATGTTGCTGCCACAATTGTAGTAGTTGTGGACCCTTTTTTAAAATATTGCTTATAATCTATATGGAGCTCAAATATGAAGTTTTTCATGTAAGATATTGATCCTCAACCAAGTGTGGGAAATAGGGTGCTCAACCAGTGGACGAAAAGACTATACCAGACGGTACTGAGCAAATATTTGTCATGTCAACAGAGATAGGGAATGGCCTGAAGGAGGATCTGGCTTGGGCATCATATGTTTTGTTGCGTAATACAAATGCCATAGCTATGGTATGTCTCATACATTATCATTATTAATTTAAAGAAACACTTGGTTGCTGCTGGGGTTCTTCATTTGTAGGTTACCTATAATATAAGTACCACTTTAACCTTTCATTGAGTCTTAGGGAATGCCCTAACGTTGGAATGCCACAATCTTCCCTCTCCCCTAAACTTTTATTGTAAATGAAAAACCAAAAACGTATGGTAGGTTTGCCCCAAAATGAAGAAAAAGAAAAGGCCTAAAGGGACAATGATGTTGATAGTTTGTAATCACACAATTATATTTGTTGGGTTGATTTGAATTATATATGTTTGAGGTGAAAATTTGTAATTACTAGTTCAAAAGGTAAAACTGTCTAGTAAACAGTGTGTAAATTGCTCGCCATTACTTCTAGAGTATATGTATTGTGCATCATTACTCTGCCTACTGAGCTGACAGAGGTTATTAGGACTAGTTATAATTGTTAGAAGTTATCTAATCTGGTGGACAGTTAGATGTTTATATTGTAATCAAAGCTTAGGAGTTGTCATGTAAAATATAGATAGCAAGTTCTTTGTTCATTCATCAGTTCAATTCAGTGTTACGACTCTTCTTCTTCTACCTTATTTTTTCACTATCAATGTGTTCAGCTAATTCTAATTCAAGGAGAAATATGTGCAAGGGGATACTGGAACATACCAGCTGATACATCAAAAGAAATTCTTCTGGATTGGTTTAAGAAAAAAATTGAAAAAGCTGCCCTGTATGATTTGAAAGACACCCTATATTTTCCTCAAGACGCAGGTATTGAAATTTTTCTACAGTTTTGGATACGTAAGCATATGGAAGTAGTTTGTTTTTCAGGTTAAGTCTTGTAGGACATAGAAAAGCATCTAAACATTCAGTTGATTATTTTTAGTTGTCCAAAACTAGAATAGATGCCCATTAAAATTTCAAACTAAAATATGTGGTTGAAAAAATAATTTTACCAAAGACTAAATCCCAACATAGTTGGGTCTGTTATAGAAACTGGATCAGAAAACTTAGGAAGATGAAGTTACAGTGATAAGAGAGACAAACTCCTTTAATAAAAAGTATTACAAAAACACTAACTCTTGGTTCTTTGAGGGTCCAAAATCCTTCCACATATAGTTTTTCCTTCTCTTTTCTCTAGACCCCAAAAGTATTTATACAAGCCTCTCTTATTCTTTAACTAACTCTATTGACATGGTAACTAACTCGTAACTACATCAATTAGCTATATTCACATCTCCCTTATTTCTTCTCTCATAAACCTTTGTAATAAGAGTTCGTATGCTATCAGTCTGGAACAAGCATGTTTTTTTGAAGTGTTTCCTTTATCATGAAAGGTATTTGACCAAATTCTTGAAAATTCTGATCAGGAAGCCTATCCAACCTTTTCACTGACTGGAAAAGGACACCTGATCTTATTTTGAAATTAACAGTGATGCTGCCTCTGGTCGGATGGAGAATATATATGCTACAGTTGTATTTTGTGCTCGAGCTTTTTCCTGACTTTCCACTTCTTCCGTTGACAGATTTAACAAAAAATACCAGCTACTGGAAATTTTAATTATTAAGATGTAAGACACCATATGGAAACTACTGCATAAATTGTGGATCTTTTGGACTGTTCATTAGAAGATACGTACATTATTTTTGTTTTGTTATTTCCTAAACATTTACGACCCGGGAAAAATTCTTTACTGTGTCTTTATGTAAGAGAGTCTTTAGTTGACTGAGCTGAGTCTAAGAAAATAAATACTCAACTGCATATAAGGCCATAGATAATAATTTTAGAAATGAATGTCTTAACTTATTAAATGAATCCTTACGGGCAAGAAGTTCACTTCATTTTGAACATTGTATGGTTTTGTATTTTTGTTCAAAAATCTGAAAATTTGATGAATGCTTCAGGTTCTGAATTTCAGGATCTGGTACCTATAGGGACTCGTTGTCTTCTGATCCAACCAGTCTTACATGTTTCTAATGAGAGTGATACTGGCTCGCAAAACCCTGATGGATTCATTCTGCTGGCTTCAACTACAAGGTATGCATTTAGCAATAAAGACAAAGCCTGGATTGCAGCCGTTGCAAACAAATATAGAGGTAATAGTCTGCATTCTATAGGAGGCCTCTTTCTTCCTATTTAAATGTGAGCCCGTTGTGCAGATTTATTGTTGGAGTGGCTAGTGGTATTTTATTTTGATGTTTATGTGGAACTGAATAAAGTGGTCTATAGCTTATTTGCAACCTTATTTTGAGAATAATTCCAAGGATTTTAATATTTCACACTGCGTTTTTTAACTTTATTATTAGTTGATTTGTACATTATAAGATATAAAGGAAGTGGTATGAAAATCATTGGGTTGTTTAGCCCGTTGCAACCTGAAGAAGTAGACTACAACATATTAGCAACTTTTGTAAGAATAATTCTAAGCATTTGAACAATACATAAGATTTGTTTTTATATTGAATTATTTAGTTGATTTGTAGATTGTAAGATCTAAAGGAAGCACTGTGAAAATCATTAGATTGTTTACAACTCAACTTATAGTCTTATCTTCCTTAATTTATATATGCTTGAACTGAAGTTTCATGAACTGTACTTCTATTTAGCTTATAGATATTAGCTTCACTCACCTACTGTGGCTGTGTCTCTTTTATTATTGATATTTTGCTGTTAATAAGCACAGCCTGCTGTTTATCAAAGACAACAAAAGACATGTGATATGCACTGCCATTTCAATAAATTATAACAAAATCTGAAACACAGAAAAACATTTATTCTGTTGCCATTTCATACTTTTGAAAATCTTTACTGTTGAAAGGTTTTGAATACTTCCATCAATTTGTGTTTTACCCTATTTATGATCATCTATGGTTGAGAACAGGCTTCATTTGGTTTAGAAAATTGAACCACATATGATATGCACTGCCATTGTAAACTATTTATGACACAGGTAGGGTGGTCTAGCCATCTGATTTTACCCAAGGCAATGCAAGAGTATTTGTTGTACAAAGAAAATGAAGCATGAAATCTGTGGTACAGGGAAATGGATGGCATAGGATTTAACAGCTCAAAATCAAGACTTTCTTGTTTAAATTAAGGGAAGAAATTAGGACATTGAAGACTCAAGTGGAATATGTGAGGAGGGACTGATTTGCAAGCATTGGGATGAGGATTGGAGGTCAGTCAGTGGCAGTTCTTGGACTATGAACATTACCTACAAATTTTGGACAAGTGGGTGGTGGTGCATTGAATCGAATTTGAATCAATGGAGGCATCTCAAATATGAAAATTACTATTCGTCTTCATACAATGTCTAGCTTGTTCATCAAGGGTTTGTTTTGACCAGTTTTCTTATAAGCTCCTTCTAAGAGAGAAAAGAAAAACAAAGAAAAATTTAAATACCTTTTCATAAATTAAAATTAACCTATAGATAAACTCATTTGTTTAAGTTCTCGAATGTATGTTTCCTAATTTTTTATTTTAAACTCGTGCATAAGTTAATTTTAGTAATGAAAAAACAAATTTAATTTTTTTTTCTTAGAAAGAGTTTATGGAAAAATTGGTCAAACAAGTTTTGGTCTTACATATATTCTTTATATGGATTTACCAGAATTCAATGATGTATATAAGTTGGTCTTACTGCTGCAGTTACCATGTTGATCTGATATTCGGGTTAACCATGTTAATCATGTTAATGTCTCAATCTAGTTTTTCTCTACACTCCATAAATAGATTTATAAAATGTTTTTATTTTAATATGGAATATCAAAATTGCGGATTGAGTAAAGTTAAAAAAATCTAAATTGTATTTAAACTTTGAATTTTTATGATTCATGATGGGGAAGAATATTAGAATATGATATTGTAGATTTTAAAAGAAATGTGATATATGTAAGAAAGATGTGTTTCAAGAGGTAACTGAGCAAAACATTTAGGGAGTTTCTTCCTGCACCGTCACATTTTTCTTTCTGCTACATTTTTCTTCCTGCACCCTACATTTTTTTAAAATACCAAAATTACACTTTTACAGTTTTATATGATTCTGGAATAATGGTTTCGAAAGCAAAAAGTATTTTTGGAATAGGGGTTATGTAACTAATGAGTGTTTCCACAATAAGAAATTCGGAATCCAGAATAAGAAATTGGAAGACAAAAAAATCATTTCAGAATATTCTTTCTAGAATATATTTTTTTGATTTTTTCAATGGTAAATCCAGAATTAATAAAATGTATTCTGGAAAATATGTTCTAGAATATTTTGAAAAGAGCAATCTAAAAATCATTTTTAAAAGGGGTAAAACACATGCAGGAAGAAGTAAGGATGAAAAAACAGCCAGATTGTGGGTAATGAATCCTATAGGAGATGCTAGAGACCACTCTTTTTACTTTTTGCATTGCAGCACTGATTTTCATAATTTTTTTGACAAGTAACATTTTACCAACTATAAATATTACCTTACCAAAACTTGTTTTTGTAAGATTTCTGAAAACTGAAAACTGAAAAAGAAAATGAAAGATCTAGATAAATTCAAGACAGCTTTAAAGAGAAAAAAAATTCAGAGAATTGAGAGTAATCTAGGGAACATCGAACATATAAATGGATATTTTATAGGCCCAACATAAAAATAAAAACAATTTAAAAGAGGGCATTTGTTTTACCACCACCCTATTTTCTTTCTCCACCTAGGAGAAGTTCAAATTATTCCTAAGTTAGAAATATTTTAAATTGTATAATTTAAAAATATATTTTGAATTGTATAATTTGAAACTCAAAAAATATATTTTAGATGGTACAATTCAAAATATATTTTTAAATTTTAAAAATACATTTTGAATTGTATAATTTAGAAGAATTTCTCAATCACATGATCAAAAAATTCATAACTATATTTTAGATTATGTAATCTAAAATTTATTTCTAAATTACATTTCAGGATTATACAATCCAAAATACGGTATTCTTGAATTATATAATTTAAAAATTATATTTTATAGAAATTACATAATCTAAAGATCTAGAAATGTATTTTGAATTAAACAATGCAATCCAAAAAAATTAAAAATTTAACCGAGATAAGTTTTCAGATTACGCTATCTTTAGACATAGGATTAGGATTGTGTAATTGAAAACATACTTATCGAATGATAAATGTTATGGTTCATATTTATGATCTTCGTAGTGCTCCCGAGTCTCGTATGGTTCATGTAATCCAAGTATTCTTGTTGCAGCAATATTATTCCTATGTAAGGGTTGGTGCAACAAACACCCCAACATTAAAAATATTTAATGCCACATAAGAGGAACAGGCCTAGGGGCAAGTTACATCAGAAAACTTGCATCTTGCAACAATAACGAAGTTGACCACAAACTATTAAGAGAAAGTAGAAATAAGTTATAAGATCAGTGAAGGACAATGCAGAAAATGCTGCTACAAACAATTATGACTCACACCACGTAACATACGCGTTTTCATGCCAAATTCTTTTGCCTATTTAAGAATGAATCATTATTTTAACATCTTAGAAGTAGGAGGTATGTTACTGCATCACAACTAACCTTAACCTTTGTAGATTATTAACAACACATCCTACAAGAAAATTATGATATAAAAGAAAATTATGATATAAAAAGGTGGTAAAAAAATGGTAATTCTTTAATATATATTTACATACTCCATGTATAGAAAATATATAAAGTGTATACATACTATTTTTCTTCAACTAATTATATAGTGATATATTAATTATGGAATTATATCATTATCAAATTACGTATAATTGTGTATAATAATTATTCACAATAATAATATTTTTTTTTGTGTGAGATGGACCAAGTTGAAGTGTCTATGAACTAGCAATTAAACTTGGAATTTTTGATGAACAAGTTGTTGTAAAACAGAATCTCTTTTTGTAAAATAGATTCTATAATATTGCAAAACAGAAAAACTTAGAAACAGAGCATGTGCAGAAATGGAAATCTGAGTGAGCGCACAAACCTCCAAAACCCTCGTTCGTAGAGGACCAACGCTCGGAACCCTCGTTTCTTAGAGGTTGAACGTGGGATAGAGTCCCAACGTTCCGCAACCTAAGGGGACCTCCAGTAACGGTTCCTACCTTGAATGAGTCTTTCAGAACGTGCGTGCTCTCAACAGATCCAATCTGCTCTGCACTCTCCGGGAAGACGTTGTCTTTCTCTCCGTGGAAGCAGAGTTGCTCATGTAGTGGGATGCGGTTACTTTCTTCATCTATAAAAGCCGCAACCCTTTGCTTCAGAAGACACAACTCTCACTCATCTTCTTCATCTTCTTCACCCAACACCACAGTGAAACTCCTCTTCCTATCACCTTTAATTTATAGTTTTCTCTTTCATCTTTATTAGATTATTTTTGGATAAATCTTACTTATACCTAGAAAACAAGTCAAACCCATGAACGGACTCTCTCTAATCGATTTTTCACCTAATTTTTTTATCTAGGATAACGAGCTAATTAAGAATCCTTTATTTTTCTTTTACCTAATCGCTCTTTTGATTTTGGAAAAAAGATATTTATCAATATACTCTTTCTTTTACACATTTATCGCTATCCCAAAATACCAATAATGGAAACTAGCTATATAGTTAGGACTCATAAAAAAAATAACCCATTCACCAGAAAAGCTTTTCCCACATCAAGCACTAACCTCTTTTTAACGTACAATTAGATGGGGTAATGATCCAAATAAAAAATAAATGAAAGCTCGATGCTTTTTGTTTCCCTATTAGAATTAGAACCACGAAGTTCTATCCCTTTATTAATGAAACCCAACTTAATTTTTTTTTAGGAGCCAAAAATTCAAACAAAAATTTGAGCTGGATCCTATAAGAATGAAATATTTTTAAAATTCTTCATTGATACGACATGCTACTTTTTCCAGTCATTCCTTTCTGGATCAGTCGTGGTTTTACAAGCTCTACCAATAGTATCGACGAACCGATTTCTTCATAGAAATGTGTAAAAAATAGAGTCGCTCTTAAAAGCCGAGTACTCTACCATTGAGTTAGCAACCCCAATACAATTTAAAAAAGAAGGTGGATGTTTATACCCAATCGCAATCAAAAAAATAAAATTACAAAATGGAATTGTCTAAAAAACTAAAAAATGCTATACCACCTATTTATATACTATGGTTATACATTATATAATAATATAGAAGACTCTCTATATTCGTATATATAGATCTATTCTTTTCGTATATATATATATTCATGTTTACCTTTGAATTCACTTACTGATTAATCAATCAAGTTTTTCTTGTTTTTATCGCAGAAACAAAACTAATGAACCTACAATTTGATGAAGTAATAACGCCTATTTCACGTAAGTAATTTGATCAATTTATTCACGATCGGATTATATTTATTTGATACACTGTTGTCAATATTAGTATTGAAAAGTATTGAAAAAAAAATACAACATAATACTAATAATCTTATTAATTCGATTCTTTAGTATTATGTTATAATTAGTTCTAAGAAAAATTATGGAAATATATATATATTTTTTTATTCTAAAATGATATTCTAAACTAAAAAAATGTATAAAATTATAGAAATATAGAAATCAATAGGAAAATCAAAATTGAATATAGAATATTGAATATAGAATCAATTTCATATAGAAATGGAACAGCCTCCCTATTATGTAAAATTCACATCGAAAAACGAAATAGCCGGTTTCCCTTATAAATTGTAATAAATTTTTTCGTAAAATCTCGTCTACTTAATTACGCTTCTATTCCAATACGAAACATATAAATATATTGAATAATTAAGTATCTTTGTATTCAGCTCAATCCTTCTTTTAGGAAAAGATTGTGCCGAGTTTAATTGCAATTAATCCAAAGTATCCATTGCTTCGAATTCAAATTTGATCTCCTTCCATACTTCGCAAGCAGCAGCTAATTCAGGACTCCATTTGCTAGCCTCACGGATAATTTCATTACCTTCACGAGCAAGATCACGTCCTTCATTTCGAGCCTGCACACATGCTTCAAGAGCTACTCGATTAGCTACAGCACCTGGTGCATTTCCCCAAGGGTGTCCTAAAGTTCCTCCGCCAAATTGAAGTACGGAGTCATCTCCAAAGATTTCGGTCAGAGCAGGCATATGCCAAACGTGAATACCTCCCGAAGCAACCGGCAGAACACCTGGTAGAGAAACCCAATCCTGAGTGAAATAAATACCACGACTTCGATCTTTTTCAATAAAATCATCACGCAATAAGTCAACAAAACCTAAAGTGATTTCTCTTTCCCCTTCAAGTTTACCTACTACGGTACCGGAGTGAACATGATCTCCACCAGACAAACGTAATGCTTTAGCTAGGACACGAAAGTGCATACCATGATTCTTTTGTCTGTCGATAACTGCATGCATTGCACGATGTATATGAAGAAGTAGACCATTATCCCGGCAATAATGAGCCAAGCTAGTATTTGCAGTGAATCCCCCTGTTAAATAATCATGCATTACGATAGGAACGCCTAATTCTCTGGCAAATACAGCTCTTTTTATCATTTCTTCACATGTACCCGCAGTTGCATTCAAGTAATGCCCTTTGATTTCACCTGTTTCAGCCTGTGCTTTATAAATCGCTTCAGCACAAAATAAGAAACGGTCTCTCCAACGCATAAATGGTTGGGAATTCACATTTTCATCATCTTTGGTAAAATCAAGTCCTCCACGAAGACATTCATAAACTGCTCTACCATAATTCTTAGCGGATAACCCCAATTTAGGTTTAATAGTACATCCTAATAGGGGACGACCATACTTGTTCAATTTATCTCTCTCAACTTGGATGCCATGAGGCGGACCTTGGAAAGTTTTAATATAAGCGGTTGGGATTCGCAAATCCTCCAGACGTAGAGCACGCAGTGCCTTGAACCCAAATACATTACCGACAATAGAAGTAAACATGTTAGTAACAGAACCTTCTTCAAAAAGGTCTAAGGGATAAGCTACGTAAGCAATAAATTGATTTTCTTCCCCAGCAACAGGTTCGATGTGATAGCATCGTCCTTTGTAACGATCAAGACTGGTAAGCCCATCGGTCCACACAGTTGTCCATGTACCAGTAGAAGATTCAGCGGCTACCGCGGCACCTGCTTCTTCAGGTGGAACTCCAGGTTGAGGAGTTACTCGGAATGCTGCCAAGATATCAGTATCTTTGGTTTCATAGTCAGGAGTATAATAAGTCAATTTATAATCTTTAACACCAGCTTTGAACCCAACACTTGCTTTAGTCTCTGTTTGTGGTGACATAAATCCCTCCCTACAACTCATGAATTAAGAATTCTTGAAACAATAAGGTCTACTCGATATGACTTAGGAGTTAATGAAATCTTTTATAAAAATAAACTCATATTATCAATTCATCCCAAAGGTTCGTTATTATTAAATTAAACGATGGTATTTGATTTGTCAAATACATCATTATTGTATACTCTTTTCTCTGTATGGCGCAACCCAATCTTTGTTTCTTTTCAAATAGGAATCTCCTATTTTTGAATTACGGAATCGAAAGATCTAATCTAAAGAATAAAAAAAATTTACTCTTAATCTTGACAGTGATATATGTTGTATATGTAAATCCTAGATGTAAAAATAGGCAGCTTTCCCCCCCAGAAAAGAAAAAAAGAGGTCAAAAAAAATAGGGTAAGTCTAAAAAATTGTCTACTGAGGAAATACGAAAGCCAATGATAAAAAAAAAATGAATTATAAATTAAGGTACAGGTTCGAATTCCATAGAGAATATAGATGATATTATCTAGAATGCTAGAAAAAAAGAAAAGACTTTCGAAAGATTTTATCCAATTGAAATTTTGAAAATAACTGGAATAAGATTAAGAATTCAATCATTGAAAGTGAATAAGTAAGTAAACATTTAAAGGGGATTGGTTGAATAGTACCAAAAAATGGAGTACTAATTCCCATTTCTTATTTATTATTGAATTAACCGATAAATTTGCTTTATTTTCGAACATTTCTTTTTGATTTCAAAACTTTTTCGAAAAAAAAATTGGCTTTTGATATGGGAATCAATCCTACTACTTCCGGTCCTGAAGTTTCTTCGCGTGAAAAAAAAAATCTGGGACATATTGTCCAAATAATCGGTCCGGTACTAGATGTAGCCTTTCCCCCGGGGAAGATGCCTAATATTTACAACGCTCTGGTAGTTAAGGGTCGAGATACTGTTGGTCAACAAATTAATGTGACTTGTGAAGTACAGCAATTATTAGGAAATAATCGAGTTAGAGCTGTAGCTATGAGTGCAACAGATGGTCTAATGAGAGGAATGGAAGTTATTGACACAGGAACTCCCCTAAGTGTTCCAGTAGGCGGAGCAACTCTAGGACGAATTTTCAACGTGCTTGGAGAGCCGATTGATAATTTAGGTCCTGTAGATACTCGTACAACATCTCCCATTCATAGATCTGCGCCTACCTTTATACAATTAGATACAAAATTATCTATTTTTGAAACAGGAATAAAAGTAGTAGATCTTTTAGCTCCTTATCGTCGTGGAGGAAAAATTGGACTTTTCGGTGGAGCTGGAGTAGGTAAAACAGTACTTATTATGGAATTGATCAATAACATTGCCAAAGCTCATGGAGGTGTATCTGTATTTGGCGGCGTAGGTGAGCGTACTCGTGAGGGAAATGATCTTTATATGGAAATGAAAGAATCTGGAGTAATTAATGAACAAAATATTGCAGAATCAAAAGTAGCTCTAGTATATGGTCAAATGAATGAACCGCCCGGAGCTCGTATGAGAGTTGGTTTAACTGCCCTAACTATGGCGGAATATTTTCGAGATGTCAATGAACAAGATGTACTTTTATTTATCGACAATATCTTCCGCTTCGTACAAGCAGGATCTGAAGTATCTGCTTTATTGGGTCGAATGCCCTCTGCTGTGGGTTATCAACCCACTCTTAGTACTGAAATGGGTTCTTTACAAGAAAGAATCACTTCTACCAAAGAAGGGTCCATAACTTCTATTCAAGCAGTTTATGTACCTGCAGACGATTTAACTGACCCTGCCCCTGCTACGACATTTGCACATTTAGATGCTACTACTGTACTATCAAGAGGATTAGCCGCTAAAGGTATCTATCCAGCAGTAGATCCTTTAGATTCAACCTCAACTATGCTCCAACCTCGAATCGTTGGTGAAGAACATTATGAGACTGCGCAACGAGTGAAACAAACTTTACAACGTTACAAAGAACTTCAAGACATTATAGCTATCCTTGGCTTGGACGAATTATCCGAAGAAGATCGCTTAACCGTAGCAAGAGCACGAAAAATTGAGCGTTTCTTATCACAACCTTTTTTCGTAGCAGAAGTTTTTACTGGTTCGGCTGGGAAATATGTTGGTCTAGTAGAAACAATTAGAGGGTTTAATTTGATTCTTTCTGGAGAATTAGACAGTCTTCCTGAACAAGCCTTTTATTTGGTAGGTAATATCGATGAAGCTACTGCGAAGGCTACGAACTTAGAAATGGAGAGCAATTTGAAGAAATGACTTTAAATCTTTGTGTACTGACCCCCAATCGAATTGTTTGGGATTCAGAAGTGAAGGAAATCATTTTACCTACTAATAGCGGACAAATTGGAGTATTACCTAATCATGCGCCTATTGCCTCAGCTGTTGATATAGGTATTTTGAGAATACGTCTTAAAGATCAATGGTTAACAATGGCTCTGATGGGGGGGTTTGCTAGAATAAACAATAATGAGATAACTGTTTTAGTAAATGATGCGGAAAAGGGGAGTGACATTGATCCACAAGAAGCACAGCAAACTCTTGAAATAGCAGAAACTAATTTGAATCAGGCTGAAGGCAAGAGACAAACAATTGAGGCAAATCTAACTCTTAGACGAGCTAGAACACGAGTAGAGGCTATCAATGTTATTTCATAACAAGTTGATGCGTCCAAATATCCGAAAACAAAAAAAAGAAAAAAGAAACAGTTAGAAAAAAAGAAAAAAGTAAGTAGAAAAACTTATTAGATACCACAGTCAAAGGTATCTAATAAGTTCTAACTATACCTACTATTGGATTTGAACCAATGACTCCCGCCGTATGAAAGCAATACTCTAACCACTGAGTTAAGTAGGTAATTGACGACTCCCCCTAAAGAAGAGTACTCATCTATCAGATCAATTGATTATAAATGTAATATTACTTATAAGCAATACCAACGCCCATTCAAATAATCTAATAAAGATGAAAAAGAACTATTGAAAAAGAATTGATTAAGATTGGATTTGATCTATATCAAAAGAATAAATTATTTCATTTCAAAATGGATTCTTGAAGTCATTCTAATCATAACACTAAATTCATTTTATTGATACATAAATGTACTCACAAATTCAAATATTTCATCGAATCATTGATAAAATAGATTCAATATGTTCTGTCCCTAAAGCAAATTTTAATTTTATTTTTTTATTGAAAAATTATTTTCAAAAATTTGCGGATCTCTATCCTTCTTACCTGACCCAATTTCCAAAATGCATATACTATTTGGATAAATCTATTAACATCAGACTTTTTTTTGAATATCATAAAAATTTTGAATATATATGTTGTTCTGGTTTAGAGTTTTGGTAGAAGAATACAAACAAATTTTGGCAACTAATTAAAGTTGGTAGGGACAAGTGTAAGTTGTTTTGGTTGTGATGTAGTGAAGAGGGTGAGTGAAATGATGAAATGAATTAGGACCTGGTACCTTGGAGTGCCGAATTGCGCCATTCAAAGCCTCATTCAAGACATAACAGATGACAGCAGAGGTGATTAAATAATGCTAAGTTTGTGAGTACCACTTCACATTAACTCACACAGATAACCCAAATTCCCAAACCCATATATAGCATGTACTTCATTATTGCCATTTCTTGGGACACCACAAAGGTCACATTCACACACCCAGTAGAATTCAATCTTTATTCAAGATTAAACACAACTTCAACAAGTTGCTTTGGCTTTATTGCATGCATCCCAAGAACACTGTGTTAGATTACTTTCTAACTTCATCACATATCACCTTTGCACAAAAATGTTTAACTTTGTAAGACTATTAACTATTCATAGTTTAAGAGAAAAATTTGATTCATTTTTTGATTTCAATGAGTTTGATCTTTTAATCTGATGTTAAGAGATTTATCCAAAATGATAAGAATCCACTGCTCCATCTACCTCCATTCCTATGAGCCACAGCAACCCCAGTTCCATTGAGTGCTTCATTTATTGCTATCAGTTTCCCAAAGGGATGCATAATGCATGGGACACATTTGTTTGCAATGAATCAAAGCTGAGTATTGAAAATGCATATATCTTGTTAAGCATGAACCAAAATTCTTGGACATTTTGATAATTCAAGCCTATGCCCTAGAGAAGATACTACTTTTAGGTGATCATGTATGCAGCATATATATGCCCCCCTTCCCCATTTGTTGTTAAGGACTTTTCTTTGTTTATTGAAGTTCATTGGTGGGGATTTTGTGGCAGTGATTGGGACAAAATGCTTGGCACACTTGCCTTGAAGCAGATGCCAAGTGGTCCATGTGTGGTCAAATGTGCAAAAAACCAATGAGGCAGCCATGTGCCCCTGCCACTACTATGGGGGAAAACATGTGAAGTGAGTAGTCAAATATCAATATATATGTCACACTAGACTCTACTAGAAACTAAGAAAAAAAACAGGGAGAAAAATACTATACACAAGACATTGAAGAAGGGGAAAAAACAAAAATAATACAAAGTTTTGCAGATCTGGCACCTCCCTGAGATAAACTATTTTGCTGACTTTAACTCAAGACATTGTATTTCACAAACAACTTGCCATCATTTGTTCATATTCAACTTTGAGACTTTAAAGATTAGCCCCTCAACTTACTCAGATTTTATTCAAGAGACTAATCTTCTTTTAGTTCTTCCATATTCATATAGAGACAAGATCAAATCCTTGACCAAATACTTGTTTGAGAGATATGATGTTTGATACTTCTCATAACTTCTGCATAATTAATTCAGAAAAAGGGACTAACCTCTTCCAGAAACTGTTGGTCACATGCTTAAGAGACTTGACTATCTATCAACCATATTTCACCAGTCAATTTCCATGATTCAAGAGACTAATCTCTTTCAAAAAAATGTTCTTCCTTACACATGAACCTCATCAGATTAAACTTCTTGATCACATATTTATCTGAGTATACCATGTTGACACTTGTCATGATTTGTGAATCTAGTTAATTCATTTAAATGACTAACTTCCTTCAAAAGATGTTATGTTATATACAAGAACCTAAGACTAACCCTTGATCAAGAGTTATGATGATTAGAAAATCATGTTACATTGTGTTAATGTTTATAATGATTGTTGAACTGAACACAATTAATTCATTTAAAGGGTGTTGTTTCGTGCACATGCATTTGAGATCAAATCCTTAATCAGGTTTTTAAGAGACATAATTAGTCACTATCATTAAATATAAATTAATTTTAAAGATAAAGAATAATTAATTATTATATAATAGATACTATATTAGATATTAAAAAGATTATTTATATTTAAAGTAGTTTATATTCACTACAAGAAAATCATCAAATAAAAATTAACTTTTGAGAACAAAAATAATTAGTTGCTATATTAACTAAATTAAAGATCATTTTAGAAATTAAAAAAAAAATTGGTTTCTAAATTAGTTTCTTTGTTAAATAGTTTCTAAATTGTTATCTAATTAGGTACCAAAGTTTTAACTACTAATTATTTAGATTCTAAATTTAGTAGCAAAAATCTTTGTCGCTGATTAGATATCAATTTAAAAACTATTTAACAATAATAAAAATTTATTTAGAAACCAATTTTTTTAATTTTTAAAATGGTCTCTAATTAGAAACCAATATAGTAACTAATTATTTTTTGTCTCTAAAATTGGTTTCTATTTAATGATTTTCTTGTAGTGATTATTAATAAAATTGATAAATTAATTTTTAAATTGATATCCAATTAACTACCAATGTTTTAACTACTAATTATTTTAGATTCTAAAATTGATAACTAATTAAATATCAATTTATAAACTATTAATTAAATAATAAAAATATTTTATATACTAATAATATTTTTAGTATATAAAATAATATATAATTTAATTAATATAATAATTAATTATTTTTTATTATTAAAATTGATTTTTATTTAATAATTTTATCTTTGACATATTACATATGTTAATGTTGTGACAATCTACGAAGATGTCTAATTAATTCTCTAAAAAAAATTGTTTTGTAAACATGAAATGAAACCTCTGATTACGTGCAAGAGTGTGTGATGATCTCACCAATCATATTGATACTTTTGATGAAGTGTGAACACTTAATTTGGACTCAAACAGTTTGATTCCTGATTGAAAAGCGAGTTTTCGGAATTTGGTGAATGGGAAATTGTTACATGCTTAAAGAATTGGAAACAGCATCCTTTTAGTATATGTCTCAAGGGAATGTTCTTACACGTTACTCATGATGCCATTGGAATCACCATTTCCAACATTCATAACCAATGCTTTTTCTCCACACTTTGAGTATCAATCCAGTTTCTCAAAGATCCTAGGTTCTTCTCTTTGTTTCTATGGGTCTTAGAGATCCATCAAGTTAATGAACTCTTGAAAAAAAAAAAAGTTGTGATAAGTTGGCAATTAAATAGTAAATTATTTTATATTATAATTGTTAAAATTAAAATATTTAAATTTATGTGAGGAGATGAAGAATTTTTTTTTTAAAATTTGATGAATTTTTCTATTATGAGCGTCGGAGTGCAAACGGCCACTAGGATATCCTTTGTCTTTGTGTTTTCAGACGATCATTAGAGGAAAGACACACGCGAACGCAAAGATTCTGGGTGCGAAAGTAATGTAGACGCACACGTTTCAGGTCAACCGGCAGGAATAATATTATTTTTTATGTTACTCATATTTTTAAAGAAAAAAATAAGTGTGTTGATTGACAAACATTTAAATTAAATAATTTTGTTGATTTACATAGGTTATAGGTTTTGGATTGGTTCTCTCATATTATTTTTCCTTTCACTTTTTTAACCATACTTCTCATCAATAATTAATTGATTAATTTTGAATATAATTACAATCCAATAGTTGATTTCACATGGATAATCTTTATATAAATTAGTGAAAATATAGGTGTTCTCACATCATTGTGTCTACATTTTTTCAAATATTTTAAAAGTTTGTTGTATTCTCTTTATTATAGATATTACATTATAAATTTATAATAATTATAATTTTATTGAATTAATACATGAAATAAATTTACAAAATATCATTGCAAATTTTACTATATATATGAAAACGAAAATACTAATTTAGAGTATGATAGTCTTATAATCAACAATAAATTCTTCTATAAATAGGATACCAAATAAAAAATGGTATTCATGTGCTATCTAAGTTTACTTAAAATTATAGTTAGAATAAGTAATTTTTTTTAATACGACGCACGCTTGTGTGGCTGCATGTGTACTCTTTTGTTATGGATATTGCATTAAAATTTTTAATTTTGTTAAATTAATATATGGCGTTAATTTACAAATATCACTATAAAGTCTATTTGTACTTACCTATAATTTATAAAAAAACTCACCTACAATTTCTAAAAAGTAAAATTTTTGTTAATAAATTTATTTATTAAATTATAACAAAAAACTAAGTATTTTTTTTCTTTAAATGATAAATTATATATATTGAAGGTAAAAATCATTATATATATATATACAAGTTATTTTTAAAAAGAAAATTTATTTAATTATTTTAAAATAAAAATAAATTATTCAATATATATAACATTAAATAAATAAATAAGTTATTTATTTTATTAAAAGATGAATAATCTAAATATGATACACTTTTTTTCTTTTGACAAAATATTACTATTATTATAATAACTATTAAAATAAAATATATTCTTAAATTATAAGAATATTTTAGTAAAAGTATTTATAAAAATAAATATTTTTGTATGTATTTTTTATTTTATTTTTTATTAGGAAGAATTATTTTGAATTAAAAAGAAAGCTATTTAAAGGGTAAAATTGTAAGAAATTGATTTTTTTTGTTTTTTTTTTCAAATTTAAACTTCTCTAAATTTTTAAAATTCAAAATTTCAATTCAAAATAAATAATTATTAAATTTATTATATACTAATATTATAAAGGATAAAGTTAAAAAATTACACAAAAGAGGGAATCTTAGATAATTTTTCAGTTACATTTTATAAAAATAACCATTTCAAATATTTTAATATGTATTTGGTGGCTATGTCTCCTATTGTTAATAAAACTGCTAAGCTTTGGATTTTGTCGATTCCTAATCTTGTCTGAAATTTCTTGGTCAATGATCAGTTTATTTTTGTAACTAGCCTTCTGCATGATAAATGCTTTAGCTTTGCAGGTGTTTATAGTGCTAACACATACTTGGTTAGACGATTTTTGTGAAGGGATCTTAGTTTCTTCACATGGCCTTGGTGTATTTTGAGAGATTTTAATGTTGTGCTCTCAGTGGATGACTGCAAAGGGGGTTGGCTCCTAATCAGGTTTCTTGTAATGAATTCCTTGATTGGATTAATACTAATGATATTTCTTGTATGTCTTTTATTGGATCTTGTTATACTTGGTGTAATGGAAGGAGAGGGTTGCATAAAATTCATAGAAGACTGAATAGGGTTTTATGTATTGGAGTGTGTCTGAATGAATGAGATTCTTGTACTTATTAGATTCTTATTAAAAGTTGTTCTGATCATTCCCCTATTCTTGTTCTATGTGGCTCTAGGACACTTCATGTATAAAACTTATTCATGATTTTTGGGCTAATAAGGTTGTTGGTTGTCTTATATTTATTTTGCAACATAAGTTAAAAAGTTTGAAAATTGAGTTTCGAGACCGGAATACAAATTCTTTTGGTAATGTTCACAATGCAGTTTTTCTTAAGTAGGGTCTCCTCCTTGGTATTCAACAAAACTTAGAGATTGTTAGTTTATCTGATGGGCTTCTCTATCAAGAAAAGATTGCTAAGGAGAAGCTTGATCATGCTCTTCACTGTCAATATTTGTTTTGGAAAGAAAGGGCTAAGATGTTATGGTTTAAAGATGGGGATCAAAATACGGTTTTTTTCCTTGCTGTGATCAAGAGGAGAAGTAATTCTAGTGGGATTCATCGTTTACATTGATAATGAGGTTATTGATGATCCTAAACTCATTGAGGATCATATTTTGGACTTTTATAAAAATCTTTATGCTTAGTCTATTTTTAATGTTCCGGATAAAAGTAATATGAAAGATGATTGTGAGGAGAATATGATGTTGATTAAAAAAACCTTGGTAGCAAATTAGTTATCAATTTAGAAACTATTTAACAATAATAAAAACTAATTTAGAAACCATTTTTTTTTAATTTCTAAAATAATCTCTAATTTAGTCACTATAACAACTAATTATTTTTTACTCTAAAATTAGTTTCTATTCAATAATTTTCCTCCATACGACTCTTTTTCATTACTCTAAAACATGTACTTCATTTGCATTCCCTAAGTACTGTATCAAGTTGAGGGTGTTCACGGCCTGGGTCGGTAAGGATTTAGACAAACTCATATTAATGTTTTCTCATTTATCTAATTTCTATGCTATGAATAATTATAAGACTTTTCCCTACCTCTAAATTACCCTACACAAATCTTTTTTCCATATATCTTTCAAGTAGTTTAGAGAATAATAGTTATGTCCCTTCTAAATCTTCCAATATAATGCTCTCCTTTGTTTTGTCTTAACATTACTTAAGCATGCTTTCATAAGTTATAATACATAAACTAAAAAAGAGTTAAATAGCTTTTACACATGTTATTTTTGCAATATCTTTAAGGAATTTGTGTTTTCTGATATTAAAAATAGTCAGAAACTTTCTACGAATTAAGAATAGTTGGAAAGAAGATTTTGAATTGAGTAGAGATGGTTTAAATCCTTGTACATGTAGATATAATCAACATAGTTATCATTGACCAATGGAAAAAAAAAACGTAAACAGTTTCAGTCTAAAAGTTGTGTTGGTGTGAAGTCTATGATGTGGATGCAACAACTAGCCATCTTGAAAATTCAATGCTAGAATTGAATTTGTATTTACTTTTCTGATTTAAGATAAACTTTTTTAGCTTATACTGTAAGCAAATTTAAAATTGTTATTAAAGATAGTCACTCCTTTTGTGGAAAAAAAAAACTAATTTTTTATATCTCTATAAGAGTGAAATTTAATAATCAACCTATATATATACGTTGACACCAGATTAATAAAAAGGAAAAAAATAGACAGTTTTTTTTAATATTATTATTTAAGGAGGGTTGATTAAAAAAGTTCATGATATCTTCATTTGCCAATAGGTTAGTGCAAACGTGCTTAAGAAAATAGCTTAATTCAGACTTTAAATGATATCATCATCATCTTAATTAGGTTATAAATATAATAGAGACTATAAAGGGCAACAAATCCTAAAGTGACATTAGGCAATCCCACCTGCAATTCCTTCTACCATTAATACTTAAATTATTGCACCTTATTATTATTATATATTTTAAGATGTAATAGGTATATGTTGATTGATTCCTTCACTGTTTATAAAATTTGAAAATTAATTTAGACTCTTTTACAACTTGTTTTCAAAGTTATTGAAAATATGAGAACCTTGAAAATCAGCATGTGATAACTATGGGTATCTTTTTTACCGAATCAAAAGAAAAACTCAATTACATAAAATTACGAATCTCAACAAATATTTAAATGGAAAATGATGAATACTATGAAAATTGCATGGAAAGTGAGTCTTCTAAGTAATTGAAAACAGTTGATATTAGATTGCATGGTATGTGAGACCCACTTTTTTTTTATATTACTCATACTATGTTTATAATTTTTTTTTGTTCAAACATTGCTTTAATTCAATAATTTTGATATAATTAAGTGAATCTAACTGAACAAGTTTCACATCTTGAATATGCAAAAATAAAAAAATATCCTCATTTTATAAGAACAACATTGACTCAAACAAATTTTAGTAAAAAGATAACACATGCCATTATTTTTTATAGATGACGATGACTAATTATTCATATACTCGTTGGTACTGAACGAGTCAGTCTGAGTCTTGATGACCGATTGAGTCAAAAGAATACCATTAAGTCATGTAATAAATGACGGTAATGACGGTTACAATAATATTTAATATTTCAAAATATGCGGGAAACATCTCCGACAAATTAGATAAATATGGTACAAATATTCTCCAATATACCAATATACTAATATACATCCCTTTAAATCAAGGATCATGCTATAAATCAATTAGCAACTAATATTTGATTGATTCGGTCCATCACAACAATAGCCCATGACTAAACACTATAAATAAACCATTTGCAGAGGTGTAAGGTATTACATAGTGGACTTTAAGCCTAACTCAACCCCATAAAACCGACTCATGGGGGTGAGGATTGCACCCACTTATATACAATGAATTGTCCTCATCTTTAGTCGATGTGGGATCTCCATCACACCCCCTCACGCCGAGAGTGATAGATATAAGCTCGTGCGTGGGATAACATATTATGGGTGGTGGCCTGATAAACCCAAAAAATACTCGCTAGGATAGGATCGAAAATGGCTCTGATAGGTACGCTTTAGTCAACTTTACACTCTTTACACAAAGTACTTACTTGAGCATTGGAGTACCTTTTTCAGGTTCATCCCGATCGAGTATCAACATTTGTGGAAGAAGACTCAGAAGAAGGAATCAAATGATCATTAACACGTCAGCAATTGTACGAACAGTCTCAGGTACTATCCAGACCCTTATCTGCCAATACAGGTACAATTGGCATCCACCGGGACCAAGATAGTAGTCAATTTCAGCATCAATCCTAGACTAGCAATGATGTTGTCAACAATGAACAATACCAATAATGATTGGGTCGCGGACGAGCAGATTGCACTAATCCAAACCCTCCAAGCACAAATGGAAGAGATACAACAAAAAGGCATTGAAGATTAGCAATGGAATGAAGAGGATCGATGTCAGAATGAAGAAGAGGTATGCCTTCTTAAGGAGCATAGTAATCAATTGAAACAGTGACTCAATGGGATTGAACGAGAAGAGCAATCTCGAACACAGGCTCATCAGAGTTCCAGACACACTGAGCACCCCTCCTGATCGATGATGATGAAGACTCAAAAGGACATCCTTTTACGGATGAAATAATGGAGACACAACTTCCCTCCAAAAGGAAGGGATTTACTATCAAGCTCTACGAAGGTTTAACAGATCCAGACGAACACTTGAATGTTTTTAAGACACAAATGAATCTCTATACAATAAACAAGTAGTGTGGTGCAAAGTTTTCCTCACCTCTCTCCAAGAAGGGGCACTCAGATGGTTCACACGTCTCCCTCCCAACTCGGTGGGTAACTTTAAGGTCTTGTTGGCCAAGTTCACTACTTAGTATGCAATGAGACGACCACATCATACATCGTCCATGGCCATCCTCAACGTAAAACAGGGAAAAGGGGAATCCCTGAGGGCGTTCATGGAAAGGTTTAACAAGGTTTGCTTGAGCATATGAAATCTCATGCCCAAAATAGCTATGCATCACCTGGTTTCGGCAATCGACTAGGTCGGTTCACTGAAAGTTTGATCAAGAGGCCCGCTAAGGATCTTGACGAATTGAGGAATCGAGCAACCAAATTCATGCAGATAGAAGAATTGACCGATTACCACAGAAGCGTCTGATCAGAGATCGGGGGAGATAAGGGAAAGGAGAAAGACGGAGGAAATCGACCCATCTTCGGTCGGTTGGGAAGGAATAAACAAAATTGTGACCCTCAATTTTTTAATTACACCCTATTAAATGTTTCACGGGGTAAAATTCTTGAAGAAACACTACGAGCCGAGCTAATCTCAGCACCGAAGCAGCCTCATAACCCAAGAAATACTGACATGTTTAAACATTGTCAGTACTACCACAACTTCGGCCATTCAACCAAGTCATGCCAGGCGTTGAAGGATAGAATAAAAGACCTCATTCAAGTTGGCCACCTGTGTAAATTTGTATAGACCAATACTAACTTATATCGATCCCCACAAAGGGAAAGGTACCTACCAAGGGACCAAGAAGGGCAATATGATCGTCACGGACGAGAGGGCTCATGACGCTTTGACGAAAACTCCCGCTCGGCTAAACAGAGAAGAAGAAGTGAAAGTTCAGTGCGAAGGACTCGACCAAAGAGCGAGAGCCCGCGGAGGAATAATCGGACAAACGCAGCGTCCGGGAGGTCATTAACACCATAGTTGGACCAATTCCATTCGAAAATGCTGGTCGAAGGGAGGGATGGGTCCATAGAAGTCCCTAGGGATTTGCTAGAGGTTGATGTTCAAGTTTCGCTCGAAAAAAACATCTTCGGGCCATTCAGTCGGTTCACTCGGTATCCACCAGGAGTCAACCGAGGATGTTGCCAATCACCTCACGGATGACAACTTCACTACTATCGACCCAGCCCAGGATGATCCCATGGTGATCACCTTGGAAATAGATAAAATTGTCATTATCAAGGTTCTAGTGGATCAGGGATGCTCGGTCGATATCCTATGCTGGAAAAATTTCAAGAAAATGAGAATTCCAGACTCAGAAATACAGTCTTATCCTATGCTGACTATAGTTTCCACCCCACATCTTGAAATGAAATTCTCATTGGTCGCTGGTGACATCGTAACGGTCCATGTCGATCAAAAGACGACTCGAGAATGCTATGTTGCAAATTTAAAGGTAGAATTGACTAGTCGGCTATATAAGACCTCATCGTGCGGATTGTCAGTGGGAAAAAGAGGACGCTCTCCAAGGCATAGAGAAACCACAAGGGAGCGGGCCCTAGACAGAAGAACCAAAGAGCATATGGTCGCTCTCGTCGATCTTGACCCTCGGGTCGATGTCACATAAAACATGGGAACATTCTTAAAGCGGACAACAACAAATTGGTAAGTCAAACTTTGATTAATAACGTTGATTTGTTTGCTTGGATGGTTGTTGACATGTCTGGGGTGAGCCCAAATATTATTACACATTGCCTTTTCATTTACAAAGAAGTCATAGCAGTAGCCTAGAAAAAAAGAAAGATGGGTGAAGAAAAACACGAGAACGCGCGACATGAGGTCGAGAAGTTGGTAAAGGCCGACTTCATCATAAAGGGACACTACACTATATGGTAAAAAAAATCAAATGGTAAGTGGAAAATGTGTATTGGTTATATCGACCTAAACAAAGCTTATCCCAAAGATTCTTATCATCTACCAAGCATTGATCGCCTCGTTGATGGAGCGACGTACCACACTATCTTGAGTTTTTTAGATGCATATTCTGGATACAACCAAATCCGGATGCATCCCAGAGAAAAAGAAAAAACAACGTTCATGACCGACTGCAACAACTTCTATTATGAAGTCATGACATTCGGCCTAAAAAATGCAGGTGCCACCTACCAACGATTGATGGACTATATTTTCAAGGGGATGCTCGACTGGAATGTTAAAGTCTACATGGATGATATTGTTGTCAAGTCTGACTCGTGTCAACAACGCATCAAACACTTACAAGAAGTGTTTCAAGTCCTTCGCGACCACGACATGAGGCTTAACCCCGACAAGTGCGCATTCGGGATGAAAGGAGGAAAGTTCTTGGATTTTATGCTCACTCATCGTGACGTAGAAGCAAACCCCGAGAAATGTCGGGCGATCACTAAGATGCGCGACCTCGTCAAGGAAATTCAGAGACTGGTTGGACGATGTACAACACTCTCCAGGTTTGTCCCAAAGCTAGCAGAAAAAACCAAACTCATTGTGCATCTACTTCGAAAGGCGTCTAAGTTCCAATACACGATCAAGTGCGAAGAATTTTTTTCTCCAATTGAAAGTTTCTTGGCGTCCCCCTCCGATTATTCAAAGTCGACCGCCACAAAACTCATAATTGTTTATCTCGTTGTCTCAGAGAACGCAATCAGTGCAGCGTTGGTCCAGGAGGTGGGCAAGGAGGAATGACCAGTTTACGTCATGGCACAAGTTCCAATACAAGATGAATAAAAAGGTTGCTTTGGCTTTGGTAATTGCAGCATGGAAAATGCGTATGTACTTTCAGAATTATCGCATTATAGTCAAAACTGACTATCCAATAATGAAGATACTAGCAAAGCTAGGCTTAGCTGGTCGAATGATCGAATGGGTTGTAGAGTTGTTTAAATTTAAGATCCAATAACAACCCAAGGGGCAATCAAATCACAAGCTTTAGCTGATGTCGCAGCCGAGCTCAGTGGATCTCACGATTAACCACTGTGAAGAAGAAGGGACTCCACCGATCGATCATATATGTTACTTTGAAAAATCCTAGCATTGGTTCGGACGAATGCATGATAACTCAAGTGCAACCAAACTGATGACTCCCATCAAACAATTTTTAATCAATAGGATTGCAGAGCACAATCTGAAAAGACAATGAGACAACCGGCCGCCAGGTTTCTTATTGATCAGGATCTCTATCGTCAAGAATATACTCAACCACTCTTAAAATGTATCACCCCCCAACTGGGCTAACTACGTCATGCGGGAAATACACGAGGGTGTATGTGGTACACACTTGGGAGCATGAACAATGGCTGCAAAGGTATTAAGGGCAGGCTATTATTGGTTGATCGTGCAAAGCGAATGCACAAGCTTTATTCGAAAATGTGTTTAATGCCAGGAATACGACCATCTATCCCATCAAAGGCTCGAGAACCTTTACTTAAATTGTCTGCCAAGCTAAAAACCAAAATGTCTTCACTATCATTTAATACCCTGGAATATGCGAAAAACATCTCTGAAAAATAAACTAAATACTAATTTACTGAAAGATAGTACAAATATTCTCCAATATACCAATATACATCCCTTTAAATCAGGGATCATACTATAAATCAGTTAGCAACTAATATTTGATTGATTTGGCTCATCACAACAGGGGCTCATGACTAAACTGTTAGAATGGACGACTTTAAACTAGAGGGGGGTGAATTGTTTAAAGAGGATTTTCGCAAACTTTTAAGTCAAGAATGAAATTATCTCGAGAAACAAATGATAAAGAATTCAGTTTGCCAAAAACTCAAAGAAAAAACAACAGCACCAGAAAAACAATCGGTTGTTTCGCAGAAACAATCGGTTGTTTATACCAGTTTGCATATATCAAAACTGAATTTAAAGAGATTAAGGATATAGAGAATGCACACAAATGTTTATACTAGTTCACTCTAAACCTAGAGTTACATCCAGTGAGGAATTCCACTAAGCAATCAAACCTAGATCACTTACAACACAACCAAGAAAGTGACCTTAATCCCCTCAAGAAACACACTTCTCTTAGCCAACACACCAACACTAAGAATGTTGATCTTGATCCCCTCAAGAACACACAACACTTCTCAGCAAACACATAAAGGTTCTTTCAACAGATACAAGGATTACACTTGTAACAGAAGCAAATCTGAAATCAATACAAGAGAAAATCCTATTTCACACTCTTTGATCAATCTCAATCTCTAAGCAATCTCAACTCTTTCAAAACTAAAAAAACTATCTTCTTGTAAAACTCAAATCTGTTTTACTGTTTTATATCAAAGTTGTTGTTTGTTATCAAATCTTAACAAACTATTCATTGCCTTTAAAGATTGGTCAAAGTATTAAAAACTGAAGCGTAAACAGTTAGAAAATCATTTAATGCTCAGTCAAAGCACAAACCATTTTTCTGTTATGGTACCAAAACAAACAATCGATTGTTTTCTCAAATCAATCGGTTGTTTTGGTTTTAACAGCTCAACCATTTGAAAAACAATTTTCAATCTTTTCTAAAAACACCTAAGTATAAAACAATTGGTTGTTTCGACAAAACAATCGGTTGTTTTTCACTTAGTTTGAAAAACACTTTTCTTTTAAAAAGATTGAGAATGTCTATGCTTTGGATTCAATTAAGAGTGGATTACAAAACTCAATCTACCCCAGATCCTATCTAAGACAACTCAGCAACAGCAAGCACAGCCCTAGCCTTCAACATCCTTCAAAGGGTTTGAATTCTTCAAAGCTTGAACACCACTTGGTTCAACATAAACACTATAAATAAACCCTTTATAGAGATGTAAGGTACGCTTTAATCAGCTTTACAATATACACTCTTTACACTGAATACTTATTTAAGCATCGGAGTACCTTTTTCAGGTCCTCCCCGACCGAGTATCAACATTTGTGGAAGGAGAATCAGAGGAAGAAATCAAAGGATCATCGACACGTCAACAATTGTACAACCAGTCTCAGATACTATCTAGGTCCATATTTGTCTATACAGGTACAATTCATTTTAAAAATATTTTAAAAAGATATAAACTTTGAAAATGATAACTATTTTTAATCTCTAATTTCTTTTTTATGTTTGATAAAAAACAAATTTTAGATTTTCGATAATCACTTGATCTAAATATATTAACAATGGTTACCAAATAACTTTAGTCATTCACCATATTTTTTGGTACAACACCAATGGTTGATAAAAAAAAGTAAGAAAAAGTTGAAATTTGTATACCTTTATTTATATACTTTTTATCACATCTAAGGTATTGTCTCGACGAATTGGAGGAGGAAGACCTCGACTCTGAGTGATTGCATCGTTAGGATCTCACCTTTATCACAGTTTTATCCTTAAAATGTGAAATTACAAGTTAGAGGAGGAAGGTGTATATAAACTGTCATTGATCTCGACTTCTGATCAATGTGAGACTATATTAATGATACTAGAACAAAACTAAAATAAAATTCTTTGCTATAGGCTATAAACTTCACACAAAAAAGTACTCTATATTAAATAAGTTAATTTAACAAAATATAAATTTTCTGAAATAATTTTGTCAGATTTAAACAGTGTTGTAGTGGTTAATAGAAAACTAAATATAAACATGTTTTAAAGATATTTTAAACAGTGTTGTAGTGGTTAACTTAACCCTTATTGCAGTTTAAAGACATGAAAAGTAGGAATATGTTTACTGTTTAATTGAATCAAAAGCAAAGTTTGATTCTTAAATTATACATTCTAACAAAAAGGTTCAAAATTAGGAAACATAAACTGTATACGTGCTAACAAAAAAGAATTCCAGAAGCAAGTAATCAAATCAAACCCTAGATGATGCTTCTCAGTTTTTCACTTTCAAAATGAGATAAATAATCAATTTACTTATTAAATATATAAAACAACGTTAATTTAGTTGTTCTTTAAATTAAAAATAATAATTTTATCAATGTATAAAAAATCAAATTAATTTCTAATATTTAGAATTTTCAACCTTGACCCAATAAAGAGAGACATCACAGCTGTGAGTGACCAATGAGAAGCTTTGGCGGGTAAAAGTTCACTGTTTTTGAACAACTCTCTGGTCAAATAAAACCACTCACTCAACCCACTGTAACACTTCACTGTTCAATACCAATGATTAGTCTATCCCTAATTTCCCTAAATGCCCCTAAATGACACTAGTTATCCAGAAAACTAGGTACACAACATCTATCCCATGAACCAAAATGCACAAAAACTCTAACACTAAACATTTAACTTCTCTCTACCTTAACCATTAATTCATGGGGAATAATTAAGATTGCTTTGCCGGCTTTCTCTTTTTTTTTTTACCTACTATATTTTTTTCTATATCTCATTTATATAATATATATATATATATATATATTATCTGTTTATTTTTTCAAATTAAAAATTTAAAAAGAGAATTTAATGATAATGGGATTGAAGATTTTCCACTTTGTTCATCATGGTTAGGAATGACAAAGTCGGCTAGAGTGTTAACTTAGAGGTCACAAGCGAGGTGAGCTAACTCGTTATTCTTTATTTTTGTCACTTTTAAATAGATATCACAAAGTGGGTCGGGCTAGCACGGACTAACCTGTCAGTCTGCTTCATTTAGGCGAGATGGTCAACCTTTTGAATCCGCCAATTCGTATTGGTCCTACTCGTCTAACCTTCAAACCCGACAGACCAAGAGCGGGTTGAGACAGACTAGCTCATCAACCTGCCCTTCTTTATTTTTTACACGTTTAAAGAGGAATCTCTTGCTTTTGGAATTAAAACTGGTTATGTTTAATGTTTTATATAGAACTTTATTTACATTAACTTTTTTATACATCATTTGATTCATTGAAGTATTGTTAATATTTATTTCACTTTTTTAGTCATTAAACCTTCTTTGATTAGAATATTAAAGTTTGATTCAATTTTATTGTTCTTTCTTTCATTTTATTGCCCAAAAAAATATATCAATAAGTACAACCAATTTATAGATCCAAAACAAAAAACAATTACAAATAAAGAAAAAACTTGATATTTTTTAAAAGTTTCATTTTAAAATTAATAAATCATTGACCAGCCCATCAACCTATTTTATGACAGACGAGTTACCAATTTCAGCTTGTATGACCTTGGCAAGTCAACCCACCCCGTCCTGTTTTTTGCGGGCCAGTGGCAGGTCAGGCCAAAACGGGTTGGGCTGACCCATTTTGTCACCCCTACTTTTAAAGAGAAATCTCATGTTTTTTGAATTAAATTTAGTGGTAGTCAATGTTTTGTATAGAACTCTATTTACATTAATTTCTTCATACATTATTTGATTTATTGAAGTATTGTTGATGTTTATTTTATTTTGTTAGACATTAAACTTTCTTTGATTAGAATATTAAAGTTTGATTTAATTTTACTATTCTTCCTTACATTTTTATTGTTCAAAAAGTGATATTAATGACTACAACCAAACAAATAGATTCAAAACAAAAAAAATTATAATTTTTTTAAAAGCGACGAATCAAGTCGGAAACGTGTCAACCCACTATATGTCGGATGAGTTACCAATTTCAGTTCATATAACATTGGCGAGATAAAATAGGTTGAAATAACCTTTTTCTCTTAATCATAATTTAATTGAAACTTGGAAGAGCAGAAATATTATTCCAAAAAAAGTGATATTTTATATTATTAATAATGTGAAATCATGTTAGTAATTAGTTTTAAAATAGTTATTATAAAAGCTAATACATGTTGAATAAGAAAGTAAAGTTCTTTGTGCATAAAAATTAAATTCTTATATTTATTACCAAAGAAGTATTCTCCAATTATAAATTAATAAGTACATGTTTGGGGATGATTTTTAAAGAAAAATAATATACAAAGTAATTGTTTTAAAAGAAATTAAGTCTGACCAAGACTAAGTCAAAGTGATCTAAAAGGAAAAATAAAATTACAATATGAGGAGTGGGAGATGAAATGCTTAATTTATTAGTAGGGAACAAGAAACAAAAGAATAATTGTTCAATGATATTTTTAATGACAATCATTAAAAACTTAATTATTTTTAATTAATTGATTAATTAATTAAACGCAGAGTATATATGAATAATCATAGAGAGTCAGCATAGTTAGCTGGCCACTCGTTTTTATATTCCTTTCTTCTTCTGTTTTCATTTCACCACACTCTTCTTTCTTCTCCTGTTTCTCCAGAACACCAAGGAGAATCACTGCTTCTTTCTTCCAATTCTTCACTCTCTTCCTTTTTATCATTCCTCAATATCTTCTCCTCTACATCATTCAGAAAAAAAAATACAGTTTCAGATTATTCTAGCTTTTCTTTTTTATTCTTGTTCAAAAATCTGCTGTAAAATTCTGAAACCATAGTTTCAGCTACATTTGGGTTTAAAGATCTGTACGTTGACCCTTGGAAGGTTCAGCTTTTGAAGGGGTTGGGATTCATTTTCCTCGTAAGCCATTGATTAGTCCAGGGCTCTTCTTGTTGTGGAATGGTCAGAGATTTCTGAGACGTATTCTTGCAGGTTTTTGGTGAATTGGGTCAGTGTGGTTTCTGTCATGGATGGTTAAGAATCTGAGTTGTCTGAGATCTAAATATCTATCTTCTTCTGTTCCTCACACACCCTTTTGTTGCATAGTGGTGAAAGTGAAAGAGTGAGAGAAGATGATGAAGATGAAGAATAATTATAGTAGTAATAATCACAAGACAAACGGTCTTTCTTCCATCACAAATGGAGGTTCAGATGGTGGCAGAGTTGAGTCTGGTTCAAAGGAATGGGAGATGAGGCCAGGTGGAATGCTGGTCCAGATGAGAACCTCTGAGTCGGATCGGAACTCAGTGCTGGTTCCCACCATTAGAGTTAGGGTCAAGTATGGTTCAATTTACCATGAAGTCAACATTAGTTCCCAAGCTACATTTGGTAACTCTTCACTTTTACAGTTTTAATGTTATTTATTTCCCTTTGTTCTCTCTCTGTCGGTTGCCTTTACCTTTGTCTTGTAGGACAAAACTTGTTACATATATACTGTGTTTTTGTTCTTTCAGAATTTGATTTTTACTATTCCTTTTGTCCTTTGTTTTGGTTGCATCGGTTATGGCGTGTGCTTAATTTCTGGGTTTGCAGGGGAGTTGAAGAAAATGCTATCAGGGCTAACTGGGTTACATCACGAAGACCAAAAGCTGTTTTACAAAGACAAGGAGAGGGATTCAAAGGCTTTTCTTGACATGGTTGGGGTCAAGGCTAAATCCAAGATAGTTCTAGTGGAAGACCCTATTAGTCAAGAGAAGAGGTTGTTAGAGACAAGGAAGAATGCTAAGATGGAGAAAGCTGCAAAATCAATCTCAGAAATCAGCTTGGAACTAGATAGGCTCGCAGGGAGGGTATGTATTCTGGTGGCTATTGATTTTCATTTATTATCATTATTTTAATTTTTTCTTTTCTTTTCCAAACACTTATTTACGAGTGAGGTGGGATTGTATTAAATAAATGCCTGTGTAGTTGGAAGCTGATCAGTGATTGGAATTGGTTAGGTATCAGCCTTTGAGTCAATTATTAACAAAGGTGGAAGAGTTGCAGAAACAGATGTACTTAATCTGATTGAGTTATTGATGAATCAATTGCTTAAACTAGATGGTATAATGGCTGAAGGGGATGTGAAATTACAGAGGAAAATACAGGTAATGCTAGATACTAAGATGCATTTTACTCATTTTGTGTTATCAGTGTATCTCAAATTGCATTTGTTTATGCACTTCTAATGGTAGTGAAACATTAATTTTGAAGGTAAAAAGAGTTCAAAAGTATGTTGAAACTCTGGATTTGCTAAAGGTGAAGAACTCCATGCCTAGTAGCAATGAAGACCATGCTCCAGTGCAGCCTCAACAGAAGCATTCAAATGGGCAAAGGCTGGGACCAGTTTTAGAGCAACAACAAAAGCATTCAAATGGACATAATAGATTAGCCCTAGCACCAATTCAGGAGCAGCAACAAGAGCAAGCAAGGAACTCAAATGAGGATTTTATAGAACTTTACCATGAACCACAACATCAACCCTTAAGGAATTCCACCTCAGGAGTTGTAGTTACCACAAATTGGGAATTGTTTGATTTTTCCCAACCATTAATCCCTGTTCCATCCACATCCCCTTCCCCACCGCCCCCAGTGGCCAATAGTTCAGGTCCTTCCAAGTTCAATTGGGAATTCTTCAACTAACTACCATACCATGTGCTTTCACTTGTGTGGATGTGATTTGGGTTTGTCTTTCACTTTGAGTGTCATGTGTTTTACATTCTTTTCTGTATTTAGATTTGTTTTGCAACCCCCTACAATCTCTCTTTTATACTTAAAAAATAAATGGGGTTGCTATCATAGTGATTATCAGAAAAAAAAAAAAAGTTCCATTTCTGTGATTTTGGTGTCCACTGAATTCATTTACCAAATGCATGGCCCTATTTTTGATGGATATAAGCATTTTTAAACTATGTTATTGGAAAAGAGCAGTTTGAGTGTCTAAAATCCCATTTAAAGAATGCTTTTGCTTGGTTTTCATTACCATTTATTACTACAGGCTTTGTTGTATTTCTTGGTGAAGCAGCATTGGATCATTGGTTGATGACATAATAACAAATTTTCAGTATATTAGCTTCGTGTGGGGGCTACAAGTGACAAAAAGACTCACATATACTAAAGGGTTTTACTAATTCAGCCAATGATACTAAGCCAAGTGCAAAAAGTGTTTTGAAAGCAGAGAAGATGGTATCATAACTATGGATTAGAAATTACCATTAATAAATCAGAAAGTTTGCTAATGCTACCATTTGGAAATGGAAACTGCCACATTTAGAAACTTCCCTTCTTTGACCTCAAGCATAGAGTGTGAGAACAGAAGAGTGAAGAATAAGCCTGTTCAGTATGCCAAGTTTGCCACATTCCATTTTAAATTGGTCATGATAATTCATGCAATGATTATGTTGCAGAAACATTGGCATTTGTCTGGGAAATGATCGCAGTATACAACTGCATAAATAATCATGTATGCACTTGAAATAACAAAGTACAAGGCTCATGTTAATGGTAGTAGTAACATGATTCCTACAAAGTTACCACAACTTGTTAGCAAGATAATTTCATTGTAAATCTTGCTGAAATTCACCCACATAACATTACATGGGAGGCATTGTTCACTGTAAAATTTGTACTTTTATTTCTTTAAAGAAAGCACACGACGCGAATAAACTATTAAGTTATGGATAGAAATATTAAGTAAATAGAACCTCACATTCTTATATCTAAAGATCATATATAAATATGATATTATGGAAACATGGTCTTAAACTATGAAACCAAATTTAAGAATGTCTTTCGTCAAATAAAAAAGAGACAAAAAGATCACGATTTAAAGTTTGTAAAGAAAAATTAAGCTTTACGCTTAACACTAAACTAAGATAAATAAGTCAGACTTTCGAGAATGTCAATACATCAATCATAAAAAGGGAAGTTTTACAATTATCTGTAATTTTTTATAAAAAAAAAACTATAAAACATTTTTTTTTTCTATGCCTCAATATAATGAACAATTTTTTAATGTGCATTTATTAAAATGAACCTATAAATATCTTTTGCAAACTGAATTTATACTCATTTGCAAACTCTCAATTTTGTGTGTGTATTTATTGTAAGTTTTCTATTAAAAAATATATTGGAAAGTGTAACATCAATAGTTTTCAAGAGAAGAATAATTTGTAGTGCTTAAGTGTAAAGAATATTTGAGTTATGAAGAATTAAAAATATTCACTTCAATGAAAAACTTGGCTGGATAGCCATTAATATATATAATTTAGAAGGAAAATATTATATGCACACTTTCAATCTCTTACATGATTAGAACACTTAATAAAATAATAATATTTTTTTATCATTTATTATTGGCACATCTCAAATTTTCTTATATTTTAAAATAGAAAAGGATTATTATTGTGTTTGATGGATTTATGATAAAACTGAAATTTTTTCTACTAACACTACTACAAGAAAATTATGAAATAGAAACCAATTTTTAGAAACAAAAATAATTAGTTATTATAATAACTAAATTAGAGACTATTTTAAAGATTAAACAAAATTTGACTTTTAAATTAGTTTATATTATTGTTAAATAGTTTCTAAATTTATATCTAATTAACTATCAATGTTTTAACTAGCAAAGCAAATTCAACCTTGCTTTTATCAATCATTACGAAAAGGAATTAAATAATGATTTTTTTTAGGTTAGCCATAATTTTTTTTTACCAGCAGGTTAGCTATAATGTATAAATAACGTGTATGGAAACCTGAACCTGAAATAGCTAGAAATTGCCATGTTTATTACATTTTAAAGATTTGGGAGCATGAATGAAACAAAAGCGTGATCCATATGCATTATTTGTTTATAGTTATGGTAGATAAAATAGCTTATCGTTTGATGTGTCAATGAAAACTACATAATATACATGTTAAGACAATTTTATTTCTTCCTGGGGAAAAGTTAGCTATAAAAACACATTAATTCTTAATTTATCTACTTATTCCAATCATAAATCCATTAATATAATATCATTACAAAGAAAAATATACTTAAAATATTCTTAACCTTAACTTTCAAACAATTTAATACCATTCACTAAAAAAAAAATTCATCAAATAAAAACTAATTTTAGAGACAAAAAAATAATTAGTTGCTATATTAACTAAATTAGAGAAGAAAAATTGGTTTCTAAATTAGTTTATATTATTGTTAAATAGTTTTTAAATTGGCATTTAATTAGTTACCGAAGTTTTAACTACCAATTATTTAGATTCTAAATTTGGTAGCAAAAATCTTGGTCGCTAATTAGATACCAATTTAAAAACTATCTAGCAATAATAGAAACTAATTTAGAAACTAATTTAGAAACCAATTTTTTTTAGTTTTTAAAATGGTTTCTAATTTAGTCAACAACTATTATTTATGGTTTCTAAAATTGGTTTCTATTTGATGATTTTGTTGTAGTGATCTTGGTTTTTAAAATTGGTTTCTAAAACTTTGGTCGTTAATTAGATACCAATTTAGAAACTATCTAGCAATAATAAAAACTAATTTAGAAATCATTTTTTTTTAAATTTTTAAAATGGTATCTAATTTAGTTTAGTTTCTACAATTCGTTTCTATTTGATGATTTTCTTGTAGTGATATTACCAAAATGGTGTATTATTTTAAATTCAAATTGTAATCTTGAAATCAAATTAGTATTGAAAGATGGGGTGAGGGGAAAAAGTGTAAATTTATGAGAGAGAAATTTGTGAATATGTGGAAAATGGGTGTTGACTTGAAAAATAAGATGATGGCAATTGCGTAGTGATAATGGCATTGGGGTTGTGGGAAGCATCTGAACCTTGCAATTGTTGCATGGTGTTGTATCATTTTCATAGCAGCTGGGTTTTGGTTATACATAGCAATTAACAACCATTTCTGGCCAAAGTTGAACCTTTCCAAGTTTGTATTACAAACGTCATTGTAACTCACCATCATTCAATTCAACCCTCTCAAAAGTTCCCACTTGGACCTCCACAGTTTTGAATGTTTGCAAATAACATACATTTACCCAAACACACACATTAATTTCTGCATCACAAACAAAGGAATTGTCCACCCTAAACAAACATCTCTTTTTCTCTGTTAAAGTGATTTTTTTTTCTTATGGGTCTTGTTTTTTTGGACTTTTCTCTACCGACACCTTTTTTATTTAACCAAAAATTTTCCCCATGTATGACAGAAAGATGAAAATCTGTGTACGTACCATCTCTTTCTTTCTTATTCTATGATTATTGTTGTGTTATAATGTTATGTGCGGTGTTTTTCTTCTTTTGTTTTCTTTGTGTCTTCAAATTTCGTTAACAAAAGTTGTTAGATTCTTGTTTTCAAATGTGACAGTACTACTTGCAAGTACAGAGACATCCTACCATATCTTTTGCTTTACAATGCTTTTATTTGACACTTTCAACCGACGTGTATACTTACTTAATCACGCTTACCACAAATAATCATTCACTAATCAACACAAAATCTTGTCTTTCCAAAATATATATGTAACACTAATTTTTCATTGTAAGATTAGTTTTGCTCAAATTTCTAACAAATGTAGATTAATTTCAATCCCAATAAGATATTTTCAACGGATTATTTTGTGTGTGTGTGAAACTTAATTAAGGTGAAGTTTATTAGCACAAGTCCCAAGTTACATGCATTCCTAGAAATTATTAATTAATAGAATTTGTAAGTTGATGATAAATTTAAACTCGTATTTTATGAATAGAAATGTGTAAAAAACTAAATTGAACCGTAAACTTGAACTATTCTCTTAAAAAACTAAATCAAATCACTTTATGAAAACAATTTGACCTGACTCCTTCTTGGATTCTAAGGAAAGGAAATATAAAATATGAAATCATTAAAAATGTATTTGTTGATTTGAAGAGAAAGTAACATGAAAATAGAGAGAGAAAAATGTTATTTTTAAAAATAATAAATAAATAAAGTATAACTAAATAATTATATAATTATAAATTTATTTATATTTATTGTGAAGAGAGATGATATATGAGTAATTTTGAATAATAATATTTTTAACAGATTTTTATTATCTTCTTATTTAAATAAAAAGGTGAAAATTCAATGAAAAGTAAGATTAGTTTTGTCCTTTTTCTATAGAATAAAATATTTTCTTTTTCTCATTTCTCATTATAATAAAATTATTAAATAAAATTAATTTTAAGCACTAAAATAATTAACTATTATAATAATTAAATTATATATTAATTTATAAATTAAAAAAAATATTGATATCTAAAATAATTTTTATTATTAATAAAAAATTATAAATAAATTTATAAATTGGTATATTAGATTTAGCTACCAACTATTTAGTAATTAATTATTTTTGTTTTTTTAATATATTATTTTTCGTGTTCTTAAATTTATTAATTTTTTGTTTTTAACTTTTTCTTTTGGCGAATGGATTGATAAAAGAACTTAATTATTTTTTTTTATAAAATAACTCAACCATATAGGTGTGAAAAAGAGAATCAAACTAGATCTGTTAAAAAAATCAAATCATCTCGAAAAGAAAGGTGAAATTAAACCATTTATAGTCCTAAGATGATTAGTTTTCTTTTTTCTAAATGGAAGATCGCAAACCCTAGCTGTAAAATGCGTCTTATCCTCACCAAATAAACTGACATGGTTGTCTAAAGCATGCTGTACTTGAGAATGAAACTAAAACTTTCCCTACCATTTTCCGTTGTAATTGTTCTATGTGGCAAGGAGAGAAGCTATACATATTAATAAACAAATTTTTGCATGTGATATGTGCTACAACCAACGATATAGACAATGAATGAACTGTTACTCACACATCCCAACTAATAATCATGCACAATTAAGGGGGAAGAATGGACAAATCACACTGAAGATCAAGACATGTCCGTGATGTTGCCTTGGACACTGATAATACATGGTTTTCAAAGTGAGTGCATAGGTTTCCAAGTTTTTCATACTGTTTCTGTTTCTGATAATGATCCACAAAACAAGCACACCAACATGAACACCTTCCAACAACATGAACATGCAAAATAGTACACTGATCAACCTCTGCTGCATTGTGCAGAGGTTTCTTGTAATTCCCTTAAATTACAAGACTTGTGTCTGGTTCTCCCTTTCACCACACTCCACACCCCACTTCACATGCTTACACATGCATATGGCTTCCACACTAACCATACCGTCACAAAAGCTATACAAACATTCTTCTTCTACCTAACTTCTTCTAACTTCTTCTCATCTTTATCTCTATTCCATGCCCCATCAACAAGTTTCTCTATTTCTCTTTACTCTGCTTTAATATTCATTTTCTCTCTCGTTTTTTACCCTATACCTTTATGTGTATGTAAGTGTTGCATCACACAATTTCTTCCACATGGAACTTATAATAATAAGCTCATTAAATATCTTTCATACCAGACCCGTTTTAGTGTGTTTCATAATAGTTTAATTTTTTTACTTCATTATTCATTTTTCTTACCAACACTGCAACAAGACAAACATGAAATACAAATTAATATTAAATTAAAAAAATAATTAGTTATTATAAGTAACTAAATTAGATATATTTTAGAAACTATTTCTTTTTTTTAAAATTAGTTTTTATTATTGTTAAATGGTTTCTAAATTATTATCTAATTAACAGTCAAGGTTTTAACTACCAATTATTTAGATTCTAAATTTGGTAGCAAAAATTTTGGTTGCTAATTATATACTAATTTAGAAACCATTTACCAATAATAGAAACTAATTTAGAAATCAAAAATTTGTTAGTCTCTAAAATGGTCTTTAATTTAAACACTATAACAACTAATTATTTTTATCTCTAAAATTGGTTTTTATTTCATGATTTTCTTGTTGTGGAACTATGGTTATTTTATAATTTTTGCTATCAAGGTTCCCCACCCCACACACATTATATTTTCTTTTTGTCATATTTTTTTTTAAAGGAAAACAACATCATTAGTCAAAATATATTTCATAAAAAAAAAATTGGAATAAATATATATATATATATATATATAATATTTAAAATAATATTTTAATCGAGAGAAGGAAAGTTTGTCTTTCTTTTAAATTGATTAACTTATAAATCGAAACTGTTCAGCCAGTCGTTTTTTTTAATCTAACTATATACTTCTGATAACTTAATTAATTTATAAAATAAACTACTTAATTAACTTATAAACTACTTAATTATATTATGTCAATTACAAACAACATATTATTATAGAACTTTAAACATAACATAACTATAATTTTTTCTGGATAAATACTTTTGTTTATACATACAAACTCTCTAATACTAGATAATTAATAGTTATATTAAATAAATTAGCTGAAATTACATACCGTCAAAATCCGTATGTAAGACAAAAAAATGCAAGACTCAAATCAAGTCTCTTGAGTAACCAAAAAAGCTTTAACCACTACACCAAATAAGTTCTTTTGTCGTCTTATGAATTTTATTATACTTATTATCATTATTATTATTCATATTATTAATATTATAATATTAATATTATAAATATTAATAATATTTTTAGTTATTTTTTAAATTAATTTGAAATAATTTATAAATATTATTAATATTAATAACATTTTTAGTTATTTTTTAAATAAATTTAAAATAAGTTACATACAGATAAATTTTTAGTTATTTTTTAATTAAATTTGAAATAAGTTACAAACAGATTTAATTTGTATATCACATTTTTTTTTAATTAAATTTGAAATAAGTTATATATGGATTTAATCCGTTTGTAATAGTTTTTTTTCTTAATTAAATTTTTAATACATTCACTACAAGAAATTGCTTTTTTAGCTGCAAAAAAAAACGAAGGTCTTAGGTCGACACTAAATAGTGTCAAATAAGTCTTCGCTATTCACAAAATTCAAATAAAATGTGAGAAAGCGTGGGTTATACCCACGCAAACTTTAAAAAAAAATAAATAAAAAAAGTTGCGTGGGTGGAACAGCTACTATTAAAAGTATAAAAATAATACAAATTTAAATGTTTGAAGGTTTAGCCCACGCTAAATATTTTAAATTAAATTTAAACAAAGAATTAAATTCTGAAGGTAAAGCCCACGCAAACAATTAATTTGTATTTATTTGAAAATTCTTAATTGTTAAGGTTTTGAATATTTTGAGAAAATTTTAAACCCCTTTTTCAGAAAGTGTTGTTATTCTTAATTGTTAAGGTTCATTTGGGAAGCACGTGCCAGAGAATAACCTTCAGCTTCAACTATTGTTAAGGTTCATTCGGGAAAGTGTTGTTATTCATTGTTAAGGTTCATTTGGGAAGCAGCGTGCCAGAGAATAGCCTTCAGCTTCAGCTATTGTTAAGGTTCATTCGGGAAGCAGTGTGCCAGGGAGAATCGTTCATAAGCAGCGTGCCAACGGAGTCTTCGCGGTTTTGCCTTAGGTTTTCATTTCGATTCCTTTCTTTATGTGTTATGTGTAATTTTATTTTTGATTTCTACTCTCAATTTTGCTCTAACATTGTGTTTTGATTTTCAATGATTCTCTGTGATTTTGTATTCTCAATGATACTGGATTCACTGGTTTTTATTAGTGTGTATTTTGTATTCTCAATGATACTGGATTCACTAGTTTTTATTAGTTTTGTATGTTTGACACTGTTCAAATTCAATGCATTTAGATGAATATGATAGTGGTAACAGTAGTGTATATAATTTTCTTTTTTATCTCTGGGAACTTCCCATTTCTTTGAAGCTTTTTTTTAGCAAGAATGACAGGAAGACGAAGAAGTGAGGAATGAGATGAAACGTGGTACTATGTTTTGTCCAAAACTTAATCATGGTATTAGGTAACATATTACACAGAGTCTCTAGTTTTTTAAATTCATACAGAGGAGGTGAAAAAAAATGGCAGAGGTAGAGAAGCCGAGGTAGCTGAGGTAGCTCGTTCCAGTTAATTTTTTAAGGCAGCTGCATTAGAGTAAAGAAGCCAAATGAATTTTAGAAGCCTTTAATCTAGAGAGAACAATATCCTCACACAGTGTAAAAAAACTGCTCATTGACCATGCCATCTAAATATGTATTGAACCCATTAATTCCTACATTTAAGATATTACATATGGATATAATTCGTATGTAACACTTTTTATTTTATTTTTTAATTAAATTTGAAATAAATTACATACGGATTATATCCATATGTAAATAATTTCTGTTTTTTGAATTAAATTTTAAATATCTTACATATGAATTAGAATTTGTATGTAAATATTTGTATGTAGCATTGATTTTACATACGGATTTTTATCCGTATGTAATAATCGGTATGTAATTCCAAATTTTCTTGCAGTGTAAAAAAACATAGTATCTAAATTAGTTTCTATTATTGATATATATTTTCTAAATTAATATCTAATTAGCTAGATTTCTATTAAAATATGTTAACCTAAGTCTTTACTGCTGCATAATTATGTTTTGTACGATAAGCTTTTTGATAATTTTGTTTTGTATGGTGGATGAGATTGTGTAGCATAGGTTTTTTTTTTGGAAATAAGTTTTGTTAGTCTTGCTCTTAACCAATTTAGAAACTTGTACGTTATTATGGAATGGATAGTAGTTAGGTGGACTTTGGTATTTGTATAAGGGTTGAAACACTTTTGAAGTGTCTCTCTTAATTCATTTATTCTTTGTTGAAAAAAAAATCTAATTAGTACCAAGATTTTAACTACTAATTATTTAGATTATAAAGTTGGTATTTAATTAGATACAAATTTAGAAACTATTTATCAATAATAAAAACTAATTTAGATACTAATTATTTTTGTAGTTTCAAAAACATTATCTTATCTAATCAATATAGTAACTAATTATTTTTCTTCTCAATTTACATGAATGTAAATAAATATATGGATCTTATTCTCTATTTGGTAAATCTCATTGCTAAATTAACAAGTCTGACAAAAACTTCAATTAATAATTAAAAGAAGAGGGAATTATTGGAAAAAAGAATGTTAGAGAATATTATCTCCTTATACGTTTGTTATATCAATAATAACCCAACTCTTTTAATAATTAAAAATGAATTTAATGATTGGTGATAATGTAATAATTTAATTTGACTTGTTGCAATATAGTTCTCCCTAAAATAATATATTGACGACTAAAGAAAACTCCTAAATAATAACAAACCATATGAGTAGGGTCAAGGTTTTTGTTTCATAATATAATAATTTTTCGTACTATACATAGGTAAAATAAAGTTAGATAACATTTAAAAATATTTTGATTCCTTTTATCAAAAAAATAAACAAATATTTAAATTTTTACCGATGATACTAATATTTCGATTTCAAGTATGTTGAGATGATATCACTAGATTAATTACCACATTCGAGATATTGTCAGTTTTGGAACTCAAAATTCTATCATGGTTTTATCCTTCAAAGATCCATCGATGGATTAAGAGAAGAAGTTGTATTTAAAGTGTTATTGACCTCGACTCCTAAGTTATGTGAAACTATTAGGTGTACTAGAAGCCCCTCAATCAAGGTATAAGGAAACGTATTTTCCCTAATTAGGAGCTAAAGGAACGAAAATTTGTCTTTGGAACCCCCTTCGATTCCGTCATACGACGTCAATGTTGACCCTAATTTCGTTAATATGACATCACTAGGTCAATCATTCCATTCAAAGTATTTTCCACTTTAAAACTTGGAATTCTGTCACGATTTTATTAAAAAGCGTCTCGATGGATTAAGAGAGAAAATTAGATTTAAAATCTTTTTGGTACATCGAAACAATATATTTCCTTTTTTTTCTTTTAAAAATGTTTTCTTACAACTTTTAAATGTTAAAACATTTTATCGAGGAGTAAAATTTTGATAGTTAACTAGATACCAATTTAAAAATTATTTATTAATAATAAAAACTAATTTAGATATCAATAATTTTTTTAATTTTTAAAATAATATATAATTTAATTAATATAATAAGTAATTATTTTTTATATAAAATTAGTTTTTATTTAATAATTTTAGAGTTTAAAACTTAATATTTTTATAAGATTTTTGGTACATACATTATTTGTTTTTTGACGGCTGCTGTTCTTGATAGTGCTCTAGTGTAAACAGCACACTATTTATAAGTAAAAATAATCTCCGTTTTATTATTTTAATTTTTGTAAAAATAATAACTCGTATGATTTAAATACAAAATCTAATATATAATGGTGCATTGCCTAAGAGTACATCATTAAAAATCACTCGCAATATTTAGATTTAGAATTAATGCTAAAGTTAGTAGCCAACTAACAAAAATTGAAATATATGTCTAGATTAACTGAACAAGAAACATCATTTAATGTGAATTATTATATGTGTAATAAGTGTTTTTGGATATGACAATGAGAAAAATAGTTTAATGTTTAAGCTTAATTATAGGGTAGTTTTAGATAATGTTTTGTCTCTATTATTTAAAAAAATTAATTTTCATGAAATGATTTAAAATGTACGTCCCCATATTGTGAAATAAAAAATTTAGAATACAGAAAATCAATTAATAAAAAAAATTAGCCTTCTTTCTAATGGTGTCAATGAAGAACCACCCACTACAAGAAAATTATGAAATAGAAACCAATTTTAGAGACAAAAAATAATTAGTTACTATAGTGATCAAATTCACTGGTGCAGAAACACACAACGAGTGCGGCTATTTTGAATATATAAATGCGGCTATATAGCCGCATTTGATCAGCACGCACTTGTAAATCGAAGAGATACAAATGCGGCTATATGGCCGCATTTATAAATATCATTTACAAGTGCGGCTATTTCTTTTAGTCGCATTTATATATGCTTCAGTAAATAAAAATAATAATAAATATGTTCAAATGTAACCCACAATGTACAAATTATTTATAAATAATATACAAATTATAATACATAAAAAAATAAATTCAAAATATTAAAGAAAAATTCAAAAATTTCAAAACAAAACACTAACCTTGTGTGTGAACCAACGTTGGTGGTGAAGAGTGGCAGGAGAGCGCCAGCAACGGCGGCGGCAGCGGAAGCGGTGGCGGAGCAGCGATGAAGATGAGAATGTCAATGGAACAGTTCGACCACAATGCAAAGAGAAAAAACAAATATAAGGAAAACGAAAAAAAATTATATGTAATGAAGATGCAAAGGAAGAAAGCGATTCAAGAAACTCACAATGACACAAATTAATGAAGATGCAGAAGAAGAGATGAACTGCAAGCATACGAGAGCGTAGGAACCGTGAAAACGAAAGGCAAAGTGAAGAAGAAAAAATGAAAGTTGTGTGGTGCAATTCAAATTTTAGGGTAAAAAATGATTTACAAATGCAGCTATTTGTATAGCCGCACTCGTAAATAAAAGCGTTTGATTTACAAGTGCGGCTATACAAATAGCCGCATTTGTAAATTAAATTAATTTCAAAAATACCACCGCATTTTTTACGAATGCGTTTGAGCGGAAAGCTGCATTTAATAAAAAGTATTCTTTTCATCATTTTGTACTAGTGATTAGAGACCCTTTTAGGTACTAAATAAATTTTTGGTTTCTAAATTAGTTTATATTATTGTTCAATGGTTTCTAAACAGGTATCTAATTAACAACCAAAGTTTTTGCTACCAAATTTAGAAACTAAATAAACCAATATTTTTTTTAATTTTTAAAATGGTATCTAATTTAGTTGATATTGCAACTAATTATTTTGATTTCTAAAAATTGGTTTTAATTGATGATTTTATTGGAGTGAACACTTTTATCATTAGAAATGTTGTGTAAAATAATTAAACATTGCTAAATTCACATCAAATTGAAAATACACTCACTGGTTTCGAAGTTATTATAATTAATTAGTGATTCAATTTCTAGTTATTTCAGGGTCCACATAAAGCTGCATAATACACCATACCCATAAGTTATTATTGTCCACTTTAAAATACGGAGACTCTTAATACAAAAATCCTTCAAAAATAAAATAATAATGATATAAGATTATTATATTTTCAAATACTCAAAATGTATAGCAAACTTTTATTTGTTTTACAGCTTCTACTTTTCAATAAGTAAAATTTATTTTAAATCATAAATTCTCTTTCAACATATCATTTTACAACATCTATGATTTTGATATACATTTACTTTTATTCAATTAGATACAAAATCATTTATTTTTTGAAACAATAATAAAAATAGTCGTGGAGGAAAAGTAAAACTTTTTTTATAGAGTATGCAGTATAAATATATAGAGTTCAGGATATAGAGCTTGTACATGAATTATAACAATACAACTAGCGAACTAAACTACCTAATTGTTCTTATATAAAGTAGAGGGTTTAAAATCCATTCAAAAAGAGAAAAATTAATGTGAGATAAAATACATTTTATCAAAATCCAACTCTTGAGTTGAACAATATGGAAACTTCTTCCACAATAACTTAAAAAAAAAAAAAAAATTTGTTCATATCATCTCATATACTCCAAATCATTGCATTGCATTGTAATTCACATACCTTTTCAGGTCAAGTTTTAAATTGGCACAAGAGGTTCTCATGTTGGACAAATTGAATATCCATCCAAGTGCAGCATGAGAGCCAGCATGAGAGCCAGATAGAAGACGCTAGCTTACACTACATGAACAAATGTTGGATAGACTCATCATATTGTTGACAAAGAGGGCATATAGTGAAATCTAAAAGGATACCTCTTCTAACAAGGTTCACCATCATGGGGACTTTACCCAATAAAATCCTCTATCCTAATATTTGAGCATAAGGAAGAAATTTTACATACTGGAAAATTTTGAAAAAATATTGTTTTCATTCAAGATATTATTGTGAAAAATTCATAGACTAACTTGATTGAGAAAACCACATTCTCTTCACCTAACTTCATATATCATGTATTTTCTTATTCAATTTTATATTATTTAATTTACTAAGGAGTTCTCCTTCTTTTAAACTCTCTCATTCAAATATATACCTTATCTATTGCAGGTTCCCATGTTATCCTATATTTGTTCTTGTTCCTACTTTCCTTTAGGTTTGTTCTTATACTTTTATTTTATGAAACTTGAATGGGTAAAATAATACTTAGTTTGAAATTGATCAATGAAGTTTTCTTAAAGTTTATAGAGATGTATTTGTAATTGACAAAAAATAACATAAAGAAAAATGATCTTTATATAAAATAAAAAATATAAATTAACTAATGTACAAAGTATTACAAAATTAAAAGTAGCACAAGTGTATGGTTAAATTTAAAAATATTAACTAAGATGTATAATTGTTTTTAGATGTAGAAGTATTTTTTTAATCTTTTACTTGATCTAAACACTTTAATCTCACTTCAAAAGTCCTGTTTATACTTTTTTGTGATATTATTACATATACTTTTTATTATATAAACTCTCTGCCATATTATTTTAGTTTGGTATGAGTCTAACTTACTATTGCTGAAAAAAATTAATATAAGAAAATCAGTTTTTTTTTTATATTCTTTTCATAAGATTTTGTGTATAAAGTCTTTATTTACTTGTAATTGGTCGGTATCTTGTCAACAATCAGATGTCTCATTGTCAACTGTCCATACCTAAACAACAATTTTTTTATTTAAAACTAATTCCTATGGATGCTTAAAAAAAATATCTAATCTCTATTAATAACCAAATATGCATTAATAATGATTTATGGATATATAATAATATTAAAAGTTAGAGATATCTGATTAGAAAGAAAACTTTGATTGAAATACACCGACACATCTTTGTGTTTGTGGTGTAATTGCATATTATATAATCTATAATAACAATATACAAACGTAATAAAAATATATTTTATTTTCTAAATTCTATTTTCGATTTATCCCTTTAACTTTCTCAAATATTGCATAACATATCGACTTCATTTTTTTATCCTTTATTCAAATTTTATTTGATGTTCATATATGTCAAAAAGATATTTATCGTTCTTTAATTCCACTATTTTTTTTTATAAAATCTCGTGTCAAATTCACTATATAAAACTTAAAAATAAAATATATTTAAGGATTTAAATTTATTTTTTTAAAAAGAAATACAATATGTGATTAAACAAAAAAAAATTATTTGGTTTAAAAAAGATCCGTTTCAAATTTTTATTTAACAATAAATTATTATATATAGTAAATTTGTTGACTCTGATAACCATTATCATAAAATTCATATTAACAGTGTTTTTTAATAGGCTGACAATATAAAATTACTTTACAACATTAATATCGAAATAAAAATTCAATTAGAGTTGACTTAATAGTAGGAGGTTGTATATATACTAGGAGTTACGTTCAAATTTTGTAGATAACATTATAATAATAAAAATAAATGAAGTTAATATTATTTAGTATTATATAAATTTAAAATGTGTAATATTTTTTTTTAAAGAATATCTTGTTTGATTATATAAGAGATATTTGCGTAATTAGGGTAGCCAACAACCACCAGTGTGGTAAAACCCAGTGGCACTTTGTCACGTGCGACTAACCTCGCGCGTGCGAAACTGTCGGTGGATCGTAAGTGTGGGAAACACCCTTTGAATTTGTGGAGGGACAATAGGTGGAAAAAAGATGTACTTTGCTTATCTTTTAGTATCATGATCATGCCTCCGATGCATGCCACGTGTCCATCATTCATTCATTCATCTCCTTTCACTTTTCTTTTCTTCCTTCTCATAATAACTTTTTACCCTAATGCATTGGAAAACTATCTTATAACTTTATAAATTTCAAACTCGTAAATTAAATTTTTAATACAACTAATTAAAATTATTCACTAAATATAAAATAATGTAAAAAATAACTATATATATAAATTAATATTTCTTATATTTTTTTTTTATTTTTTAAAATGACTATTTTATTAAATTTTTAATAATTATATTTAATTTTGTAAAGTTGGATATGTTATTTGGTTTCGAAAATGCACTTTTTTAAAAAAAAAAATTATATTATCTAACTAGTATCAGCTAAATTTAATTTTTTATTTATTTTATTTTCAATTTAAATATTGTTGTATTGATTTTTTTAAAAATTTATGTATAATTTTTAATAACATAATCTAATGAAACATTAATTAATTTTTACTTTTTACTTTTAATTAAATAAAATTAAAAAGTTACTCAGCAAATACTAAAAATATTAAAAATAATTAAAATAAATATTTAATACATTTTAAAAAAACAAAAACAAAAAAGGACATATTAAAATATAAGATATAATAATAAATTAAATAAATTTAAAGTTGCTTATACGTAATAAATTATTTTTAAAAAAAATAAGTTATTTTGAATATCTTATTAAATTATTAGATAAACTATCCTGTGAATTGATTAAATAAGTTAGTAATTAACTTATCAGTTTTATTAAAGAAACTTCTTTTAATAAAGTAAATTCCTTAAAGTATATATTACTTTATTTATTTATTCTTACAGTACAACTTTTTTTTTTGTTGGTTATACTTTCAGACTTGAATTTACACATTTAAAATCATATACTTAAATAAAGTTCGTAATAATTAACTTAACAAATTTTTAAGGAAGTGTTTGTTTTCAAAAGAAATCATTCAGTACCTATTATGTCGTGAAAATACCCTCACACTTGAGAAATTATTATTGCACTCAATTTTCTTAATTACAAGGAACAACATTCACATACAAGAAACCTCTCAGTACTACATTTGCCAAATGCATGCTTCAAAACCTTAAATAGAGTTTCTCAATTTTCATTTATACTTCAAGGAAAAAAATATTTTCATTTTTTATTGTAACATGAAAATATGAATATATATAATAAAAATAAACACATAGTGCTTGTCTATTTTATCAATAAGACCTGTCATTTCAATTTCGCTTTTAAACACCAAAATATTTCGAGTCCTATAAATAATAATTGATGTCTAGTGCCTATTTTTTTTATCATAAGAAAACGATATCATTAATTTAATTTCTTTCACAATATATTTTTTTTAAACATACTTTTCTTTTTTACTATAATACAAAATTGATTTTCTTCTATAGTTCAAATTTAAATAATCAAATTAGTTATAGTATGAAAATGATTGAAATAAGTCATTTTTATAAAGATTTTAGTTAATCAATATATTAAAAATAATTATAGTGATAATGATATGCAGTCAAAACAATAACGAATTTTGAAAAAAACTAAGAAAAAATATTATCAATTTTTTACATATAGAAGAACCTATTCCAATTTTCACACTACAACCTGAATCATCTGGAGTTTTGAAGAAAAATAAAAATCAATTTTATATTATAATACAGTAAAAAAAACATATTTAACTCTATATTTTTACACATTATTTTGATTTTTTGTGAGAAATTAAAATAAAATGCCGTACAATTATTATATAGATAATTAGATACCCAAGTTATTGTTTGGATACTCTATATGGGCAAATTTGCAATGCTAACAATTAGATTGAGCATTGATGAAGATAATGTATTGGACTTAACGACAAAGCTACTTAGTCCAAAATCAATTATACCATTAACCAAGGATGGAGAAAGACATTTATATTAAGTAGTAGGTTAGTTTAGAGAAATTGTGAAAAAAAACTATAAAATGGTAATAGAAAAAAGGACAGATATCGTAATTGTCTGAATAATAGAGGAAAAGCCAAGTTAACCTAATGTTTCCATTAAATGAAGCTATTGGCATGCAAATGGCATCAAAAATGAAATTTTACCTGAATGGAAAGGGACCAAAGTGCTTGCCCTCCATTTTTGAATTCTTTCCCTTCCATCTTCAACTATTATATAATTCAACAAAATAAAGCGTCGGTGATCACATGTAATAATAATATTATTATTTTTATTATTATTAATAATAATAATAATAATAATAATATTATTATTATTTAATTAAGCAAATATAATCATTCTCCTCTAATACAAACTACATGTTCCAAATGGGTCAATGGTTAGTTTTTTTTGTAGTTTCAAAAGATGAAAAAGTAGGACTATGACTTACTATTTAATTGGAACAAAGCAAAGTTTTGATTCTTAAATTATAGATTGTTACAAAGAAAGGCACAAAAGAAGGAACCAGCACGTGTGTATGTACTCATAAAAAAACCTAGAACCAAGTAATCAAACCCTAGATGGTTTGGTTTGGTTTGAGTTTTTTTTTTTACTTTCACTTAGGTTAAAAATTACCCTACTTTGCTCCTTTTACAAAGAGAAACACCACACGTGAGAGTGGCCAATCAGAAGCTTTGGCGGGTAAAGATTCACTGTTTGAACAATTCACTATAACTCTTCATTGCCCAACATTTAATCATTGGTCTACCCCGAATTTTCCTAACTACCCCTACAAGGACACGTGGCATCCACAGAACCACGGACACAGTATCTTTATGCTGAACCGTAATGCACCCAAACTCTAACACTCCATAGTTCTCTTCTCTCCGTCGGTTTTCTTAACCATTTATGAAGAAATTAAGATTGCTTTGCCGGCTTTTCTTGTCTTCTTCTATTACTTTCCAACCACCATTTTTTTTCTTTTTTTTTTCAACTTTTCATATATGTATATATGACTCAATTGATCTAATTATTAATATAATTTTGTTAATTATTGAGGATTAAACACGTTGATAATAAAGAGAAATTAGGATATAGAAAGGTGGATGATCTTTCACTTTTGTCATTGTCAACTAATTGTTAAAAAATAATTAACTTATCGTACCTAATAATATGTAAATTAAGTTATTTTTTGTGTGCATGATACACGTACTAATTAGCAAAACATTTATTGTTTAATTAAAGAGTTAAAAAAAATAAACCAAGTATTTTTTAAAATTAATTCAGACTTGAGCAAAGTCAAAATGCTATAGAGTGAAAGGAGAAAAAATAATTATAATTTGATCAGTGGGTGATGAAATGCTTAATTTGATTAATGGGGCACAAGAAACAAAAGCATAATTGATCATATGATATTTTTAAGGACAATTATTAAAAACTTACTTAGTTAAATTAATTAATTAAATGTATAGTATATATGAATATCACAGGGTGTCAGCATAGTTAGCTGGCCACTCGTTTTTATATTATTTTTTTTTTTTCTGTTTCCATTTCATCACTTTCTTCTCCCTCCGATTTCTCCACAACAGCAAGGGAGAATCAGTTCCTCTTATTTGCAAATTCTTTCTAGATTCTCACTTTCCTCAACCTCTTCACCTCAATCTCCTTCAGAAAAACAAAAACCACAGCTTCAGATTGTTCATGCTCTTTGTTTTTTTCTTGTTCAAGATTATGCTGTGAAATTCTGAAACTAACAGTTTCGGCCACATTTTAGTCTAAAGATCTGTGCCTTGACCCTTGGCAGGTTCACCTTTTGAAGGGGTTGGAGTAGTTCTTCCTCATAAACCATTGATTGGTCCAAGTTTATTTTTTTTCTCTCTCTCTCTATCCAAGTTCAAAGCTTTTTGTGTTTTTTATCCCGTGTCTTTCTCTCTCTTGCTGTGGAATGCTGGGGTCAGAGATTTCTGAGACATGTTCTAGCAGGCTTTCGGTGAATTGGGTCAGTGTAGTTTCTGTCATGGGTGGTAGAGAATCTGAGTCCTCAGAGATCTAAGCCTCTCTGGTCTTTTGATAAGCACACACCCTTTTGTTGCATAGTTGTGAAAGTGAAGGAGTGAGAGAAGATGATGAGGATGAGGAATAATAGTGGCAATAATAATCACAAGACAAATGGTCTTTCTTCCATCATGAATGCAGGAGGCTCAGCTGCTTGTAGATCTGAGCCTGGTTCAAAGGAATGGGAGATGAGACCAGGTGGAATGCTGGTTCAGATGAGAACCGCTGATTCGGATCGGAACCCAGTACTTGTTCCCACAATTAGAGTTAGGGTCAAGTATGGTTCAATTTACCATGAAGTAAACATTAGTTCTCAAGCTACATTTGGTAACTCTTCACTTTTTATTTTTTCTCAAGTTTTGATGTTATTTGTTTGCCAGTTATGTTATCTCTTTGTTTTCTTTACCTTTTTCTTGTTAGACAAAACTTGGAGACAGATTTTTAGGTAATTTTAGTGTTGTTCCTGGTATTTTATCGAAATTAGACTTTTGCCTTTACTTTAAATGTTAACAGAGATTTCTTAGTGAAATTCTAATTCTGATCGAAGAATAATACAAAAATTATCCATCTCCAAGTTTTGTTCATTGTTGTTTTGGTTACATCGGTTATTGTGGGTGTTTAATTTCTGGGGTTGCAGGGGAGTTGAAGAAGATGTTGTCTGGAGTAACTGGATTACACCATGAAGACCAAAAGCTGTTTTACAAAGACAAGGAGAGGGATTCAAAGGCTTTTCTTGACATGGTTGGGGTCAAGGATAAATCCAAGATAGTGCTAGTGGAAGACCCTATTAGTCAAGAGAAGAGGTTGTTAGAGATAAGGAAGAATGCTAAGATGGAGAAAGCTGCAAAATCGATCTCAGCAATCAGCTTGGAAGTAGACAGGCTTGCAGGGAGGGTATGCATTGTGGTTGCTATTGATATTTTTTTCGTGAATTTTCTTTTCATTTTGCAAAAGCTTGATTATGAGTGATTGGAATTGGTTAGGTATCAGCCTTTGAGTCAATTATTAGCAAAGGTGGGAAAGTTGTGGAAACAGATGTTCTAAACCTGATCGAGTTGTTGATGAACCAATTGCTTAAATTGGACGGTATAACGGCTGATGGGGATGTGAAATTACAGAGGAAAATGCAGGTAATGTTAGGAGACTTAGATGCATTATGCTCATTTTTGTGTTATTTACAATATCTCAAATTGCATTTGGTTATGCACTCATGGTTCTAATGGTAGTAAAACATTACTTTTGAAGGTAAAAAGAGTTCAAAAGTATGTTGAAACTCTTGATTTGCTGAAGGTTAAGAATTCTGTGCCTAGTAGCAATGGAGACAGTGCTCCAGTGCAGCCTCAACAGAAGCATTCAAATGGGCAGAGGTTGGGAGCTGTTCAAGAGAAACAACAAAAGCATTCAAATGGACATAATAGGTTAGCCTTAGCACCAATTCAAGAACTGCAACAAGAACAACCTAGGAACTCAAATGAGAATTCTCTAGCACTTTACCAAGAGCAACAACACCAAACCTCAAGAAACTCTACCTCAGAAGTTGTAGTTACCACAAATTGGGAATTGTTTGATTCTGCCCCACCATTAATCCCTGTGCAATCCACATCCCCACCCCAACCCCCCTCAGTGACTAATAATTCAGCTCCTCCTAAGTTCAATTGGGAATTCTTCAACTAAGTACCATACCACGTTCTTTTACTTGTGTGGATGTGATTTGGGTTTGTCTTCCACTTGGAGTGTTATATGTTTTACATTCTTTTCTGTATTTAGATTTGTTTAGCAACCCCCTATAATCTGTCATTTACTTCAGAAATAAATGGGGTTGCTATCATAGTGATTATCATAAAAAAAAGTTACATTTCTGTGATTTTGGTGTCCACTGAATTCATTTATCAAATGTATGGGCCTATTTTTGATATATGTATAATATATAATATGATTATAAACATTAGGATTGAACCACATATTCAGAGTCTAAAATCCCATTTAAGGTAGAATGCCCTTGCTCTATGTTTTGTTGTATTTCTTGGTGAATCAGCTTTGGAGTTTTGGTTGATGATATAATAACCAATTATATAGTAGTATCATTGTGGGGGGGGCCACAAGTTACTAAAAGACTTACATCTATTAAAGGGTTTTACTGATCCATCCAATGATAGGAAGCCAAGTATAAAAAGTGTTTCAAAAGTAGAGGAGTTAGAAATGATAACTATGGATTGAAAATCACTATTAAGAAATCAGAAAGTTTGCTAATGATACCATTTTGGCACACAGGCTATTCCAGATTTAGAAATTTCCCATCTTTGGCCCCAAGCAAAGACTGTGAAAGTTGAGTGAAGAATAAGCCTGCTGCAGTCTACAAAGCTTGATGCTGCAATGCAATTTAGACTGGTTATTATGATAATCCATGCAATGATTACGTAGAAGAGGCATTGACATTTATCCTAGTAAGCCTACAAAATCATCAACTTTTTGGTAGCTAATGATACTATGAAAGTAATATACAAATTTGGAAGAAAGCAATGCACCCTGGGAATCATAACCTGCACATATAACCATGTATGGCCTGAAACAACAAAGTACAAGGCTCATGTTAATGGTAGTAATTATATGATCAAACTTTTCCCCCACAAAGTTTGATTTTACGTAAACTTTTCACTAAGTAAAATCATTTCATCATAAATCTTGTCTTGTTGAGATTGGTCTTTCTTAGCTTTACATGGAGGCAAATTCTCTCTTTAATTTATACCTTTATCTTTCAAAGAAAGTACAACACTCAACCTTTTAAACATCTAGCTATGTTGCTAATGCTTCTTCTACATTCATATCATTTTTTAATTTTTTTTAATGATTATTAATCAAATAATGCAATGAATAAGTGTTTTACAAATACGAATACTTTTATTAAGCCTTTAGAATCAGTCTTTAACATCTTTTGTTTTTGTTACTCTCTCACAATTCAATTATTCATTAATTTTAATTAAATAGTTTTGCTATTAATATAGCGATTTTCACCAAAATTTAAAATGTGTGTATTTAGCAAACATAGTAAACAAAAGCTTTCACTTCTCCTCTAATAAATTTTAGGGAACACAATTTATAGAAACAAAAACATAAGTCTCTCATTCATCAGCACTACTTATTTTAGAATGTCTTTTACCATTTGTGTGAAATTAATATCTCTAATTCAATAAATTGAGAGGATTAAGATTATTACATGCTAAATTATTTAATCACAATCAATAATTTGAACTTAATTTATGAATATTTGGTTTAAATTACGATATTATTGTATATTTGGACCCTTCAAATAATACATCATAAAATATGTAATTCTTTAAATTATAATTTTTTATTTTAATTGCAATAAGAAATTTAATTAATTAAAAAAAGAAGCAGATGGACCTACCTATTCCAACCACCCAACCCACTTTCTCATCATTAATGTTTTATATTTCTCTAAATTATAGATTTCGAAATGCTCCTCGTGTACTTATTTGTTACCCAAAATACAACTACATTATCTCAGATACACACCCTATAACTGTCTTTATTAAATAATTTAATTTACATTTTAATTCAATATCTCAATTTAATATTTTATTATTAAAAATCGTTTTTTATTTGGTTATTTTAAAAAAAGTTAGTTGTTAATACATCATTTTGTTTTCATTAAATATACTCATAGGTACAAGAAGAAAAATACAGGGGTGTAAAAAGGAAAACCCTTACATGAACATTCCTTTCCGCCCATATTGTAGAGAAAAATATTTTCACCAAAAAGTCTTTATTAAAATTTAAGGGCAATTGCTTCCTGCACCCGATCAATTGTGACTGGCACCCGACACACTTTTAAAAATCCTAAAATGCCCTTGTCTTCTTCATTTACGGATAAAAATATCCAGAATTGCTCGTTGCTTATGGATAAAAATATCCGGAACTGATCGTTGCTTACGGATAAAAATATCCGGAACTGATCGTTGCTTACGGATAAAAATATTCGGAAGTCACAGTTGTGTCTACGGATAAAAATATCCGGAAGCCAGCCACAGTTGTGCCTACGGATAAAAATATCCAGACCCAACTATATTTTGGATAAAAATATCCGTAAGTCAAAACAAACTTATGGATAAAAATATCCGGACCCCAAACTCCCTTACGGATAAAAATATCCGCACCTCTCAAAAGTCACTTGCGGATAAAAATATCCGCAACTCTCACTCACTTATGGATAAAAATATCCGGAACCATGACGTACCTTCGAATCTGGTGCTCTGCCTGCGATAATGGAGGTCACGGTGGGTGCAGAAGAATGGAGAAGAACGTCGCTCACGGTGGTTGGACAACAAGCTTGCTCACGGTGGCTGCACAACACGGTGGCTTACGGTGGCTGCGGCAGACACAATGGAATGGAAGAAGAGAAGAATAGGGTTGGTGCAGGGGATTGGGTGCATATCACAATTATAGTTTTCAGAATTTCATTAAGGGTATATTCGTCTTTTACTATTAAGTGATTGGGTGCCAATTAGAATGTGTTGGGTGCAGGGAGAATGTGCCAAATTTGGATCCATCTCATTAGTTTATTGGTAGGAGATATCATTTTGCACCTCTTATAATTTTCTTATGCACCTTATAAATATAAATTTTTTCACTTTATTCTTTTGGTAGGGATCACAATGCATGAACTAGGTCGGCTCGTCCTGCACAAGAACTGGTCCGCAGACATGCAGCTGGTCCACATAAGATTTTTTAAAAAATTAATGAAAATTAATTTTTTAAATAAAAAATTTGATAATTTTTTTTTCAAAATTAATTCTTTTTTTATGTAAATGAATTAGTTAAATGATATCATAATATTATTCATATGACACATGCATAAATGGGTAAAAAATATTATTATAATATTTTGATTTTTAATGAAATTTTGATTTTAACCGTACTACTAAATTGACTAATAAAATATTTCATTAACATATATATACCTTTTTAAGGTAATACATGTAGAGACATGATTACTATTCTAGTTAAAAATAATTTTTATAATACATATAATATTTTATTTATTTTTATTATAAAAATAACTTTGATCTGACTACTACATTGAATGAGTATTGAAACCCAAACAATTTATGCATTTAAGAAAGACAAAAACACTAATATATATATATATATATATAATATCAAGTCTTACCGAATTTCTTGAATGTGCTATGAATTAAGTATTGAGGGAGTTTCTTCCTACACCTCCATGTCTTTCTTCCTGCACCCTATACTTAAAAAAAATACTTAAATTATTTTTTAAATTTTTTATTAAATATTTTTTCTTTAATTTCGGAATATGGAATCGAGAGACTCTGAATTATAGAATTCAGAAGTTAAACTTAGTGTTTGTGTTCCAAATTGCACAACCTAGAATTCAAATTTCTATTATGAATTGTAGAAATTTGAATGGATAATTTTGAAAATTTTGAGAGTATGAGGGTGCATGAAGAAATTATGGGGTGCAAGAAGACATTTCAAGGATTTTAAGATATACAGATTATGCGGACTGACTCGCCCTGTCCTATACTTGGCCTATGCGGACTACGAATTATGCGGGACATGCTTAAGTGGGCCAACTAGTTAAAATGGACAATTTATTCTGCATTTTTTCTTATCGGTCCGTGAGACGCCCACACCACCCCTTTTTTTCATTCCTAAACCCTAAATCCTAAATAAAAATTTGAAAATCATTTTTGACTTCTAGATTGTGCAATTGAAAAGTCTTTTTGACTTCCAGATTCTACAATTTAAAAGCCATTTTTTTATGGAAAAATATTTTGAATTGCATAATTTATTTGAAAGTTACTTTTTCATAAAAACAGTTTTCAGATTACAAGTTCAAAAGTTATTCTTTTATAATTTTTTAAAAAAATTGTGTAATCTAAAATCAGAATTTTTTTACAATTTTTTATGAAAAAAATGACTTCTAAATTCTAGAGTTTATGACAACATATAATTAAGGTTATCCCAACGACAAAAGAATAGTGACAGCAACAAGGGATTGGAGAAAACAAGAGGTGATGGCTTGGTATTTTAACCCAATCCCATGAAGGTGCAAATGCAAACTGTGGGGTCCAGAAATAAATGTCCTTCTTGGTATCCTCATGCAATAGCCCAAAGTATCTGGATCCTCTGCCCTTAAAAACTTCCAACAAAACCTTAGAAACGTTTTGTTCAAACATCTAAAATAAAAAGGCAATTGCTTCCTACCCCCAATCTTTTTTGAACCTGCACCCAACACAGTTTTAAATTTTAAAAAATGCCCCTTCATTCAGGAAATAAAAATCCGGAATTGAAAATGATATATTCCAAAAAATAGATTTGGAAGAGATTATTATGTTCCGGAAATAAAAATCCAGAAACAAAAGTTAAAATCCCATTTCGGATAAGAAAATCCCTAATACAAAAAGTTTATTCTGAAAAAAATAAAATTGGAAACATATTTTTGGAAAATGGGGTCTGGAATGTATTTTTATGTGTACCCCATTTTATTGAAAGATCTTTTCGTCTTTTCCACTAAAATTGGGTGCATTGATATGGTGCAGGAAGCAATTGCCAAAAAAAATACCACTCCACATAAATATTGATATGATTTTGGGTGTTTCTTCTTGTACCTCTACATTTTTCTTCCTGCAGCTGTAAATTATTCAAAAATATCGAAATTATCCTTTACAGTTTTGGGAATAATTGTTTCATAAGTAAATGGTATTTCTGGAATAAAAAATCCATACGACAAAAATTTTCTGGAACATTTTTTCCAGAACATATTTTTTTTATTTTTAGAATGATAAATCCAGAATTCTTAAACACATGTTTCGGAAAAGATGTTCCAAAATTATTTTGGAAAGAACAATTCAGAAATCATTTTTTAGAGGGCAAAACAGTCTTCTCCGAAAATGATAGGTGCAGGAAGAAATTTGTAGGGGTGCAGAAAGAAGTTGTCTATGGTTTTCTCCACCATATATGAGTAACGGTTGTTTCTTCCTCCACCTCCATATATTCTTCTCCCACTTCCATAAATTTTCATATTTCCAAAAATACCTCTGTAATATTCCGGATTACATAATCTGGAAGTTTTTTTTCAAATTCACAATTAGCTTTCAGAAGCCTTTTTTCAAATACATGATTAGTTTCCGGATTATGTAATCTGGAAGTCTTTTTTCAATTGCATGTCCGGATTACATAATCTGAAAGCTACTCTATGGGGTGACACAAGAAGGTTAAAAAAGTATTTTCACATTGTGTACGGGGGTGGCAGAAGAACTTATGGAGATGCAGGAAGAAACAGTCATGAGTAACTTGTTAGGCCATATAACACAACCCACTTCTTATTGGGCTTAAAGCCTTACACACAGATAATTACCAACATGGTGCAGTTCAATTAACTCCAATACACGACTCTTTCAATTTTTATTATTTTTGTTTATCTCTATCACATGTAGTCTCCAATTTCTTTAAGTAATTTAATTATAGAAATCTCCATAACATTGATGTAACTTTATCTCAAAACCTTGTTCACAAAGAATAGAATTAGAAGCATATCACTTTTCCTTTTCATTAGATTATTATATCTAAATTCTACCCTTGCCTTTCAATAAATAAAAAACCAAATTCAAATAACTTGAATTCAAATAAGATAGGCGAAGGATTTATAATTAAACTTCTTTTTGGTGTAAATCCCGTTTTACAAAAGCGTTACGGAAGCTTTCTTAACCAATCACTATTGATGAGTGACAAGGATAAAGAAAATTCTCTTTATAAGTTGAATTCAATTCAGAATTATTATAATAAATTTTTGTGACGTTTAGCATATGTGCTTTATTATTTTAAATACATGACTTTTCCAAAAAGACCAAACACACGTGCACACTTTCAAGAGTCTCATTGTGACGTTGGATTCCAAATCTATGTCCTTCAAAAAAAAATAAAAATTTAAAAGTTATGCTGACCTTTTTTTCCAGATTTTTTAGGGAAATAATTTCATTTTAAATAATATAATTGTGATTAATATGTTAAGTTTTTACTATCCAACATGACTAATTTTTTATATTCTATTTTGATTTATTCTTACATTTAAATGGTTGATAAAATTAAAAAAAAAAATACCAAGTTGATGTTTATAAATTTGATTCCTAGAGAATGGAACTCTCTTTCTTTCCCCTTAAGCATATATGCCATTTGCCTCTTGTATTGCTAACACCTAATTGTATTGGTTACTCTATAACTTGAGTCAAATCATTATAATATCTATGAAAGTTGGAAGCGGCTATTTGTTTTCAATTTTTTATGATATGCTTTTATTAACTTTAATATTCCTTGGTGCTTTCCTTTTGAGTTTAGTATATATCTATTATCTATGCAAAAAGTTGTTATAATAACAAAAATTGATATACATGTTAAAAAACATTATTATTTACCATTATTTGTGATTGTTAATTATTTATAATTTTAGTGTCTGTATTGTTTATTCTTTGTAAGTTGAATTTTATATGTAGGCAAATATTATTTAGTCTCTTGATTAGTGTAAATATTGTTGGGTATGAAGTCAAACCAATTGAGTTGGACTAAGTAAACACTATGTTTTAGTGAGTGAGATCATGTACTTGTAATTGATGTGCAACAGGATATAATGAAAACCTTATAGTTGCCAGTGTGGAAGTAAGTTGCAGTTGGTAACCGAACCATGTTAAATTTTGTGTCGTTTTGATCATATATAATCATTAATTGAGAAAATAAAATATAACTCCATTGCAAAAGTTACATGCATAATCACAAGTTTAAGATATAAATCAAAACCCACTTTTTTTTATATGTATATATGGAGGATGGAAACTAATTGAAAAATTGAATTATCTCCAACTTGCAAAGGATAAGAGGGTGCATAGATATATACATGATGAGGCAAAAATAGTTAGGTGAGTTGCCCTACATATATAGGGATGAGTCATCATTCTTCTCAATAGTCACAATCATGATGAAGTCCTTACTTATTATTTTACCTAAATAATGGACAATGTGCACACTGTTCACAAACTATTCTATTATTTTCTACTCTATAAACACTGTAAGTTGGTGTGCAGAATAAAAAGAAAGATCACAATGGCAACAATTGAAGCCATCATAGCCACTTCCTCATCCAAAATCCTATCACTTAATAGTATATATTTGTTGTATGATATATTCTTTAAGTTATTTTATTCTAGTACTTCTTGAGATGATTTTTTCAATACAATATTACATTTTTGAAGTTTTCAAACCAAATCTATCATAAATTAATGACATGAAAATAATGAAAAGAATTATAATATAGTCGTATACGAACAAAAATAATATATATAATTATATAATATGAAACAAATGGAATTCATTAAACATGCAACACAATTGATCCCTTTGAAATCTAAATCCATTAGCGTATAACATGACATGAAATATTTCATCTTATTTTGTGCTAGGTTGTTCTGGATGATTTGGGTTTCTTAAATATATTTTGATTATGATAAGGTATGACATTTTAAAAAAAACTTTGAAATCTAAATGTACAACCTGGTCATTTGCAGCTGCAGGCATAATTGATATTAAAATTTTCCGTGGCTGAGTTTTTGCAACTCATCCCATTTGTTTTCCCATTTCCTCTAATTCTTTATATACTTTATTAAATATATACTACTACAAAACTATTAAATAAAAATTAATTTTAAAAAATAAAAAATAATTAATTATAATATTAGTTAAAATAAATATTATTTTATAGACTAATAATTTTTATTATTATTTTTTCAATAAAAAATAAAAAATAAATATAAATCACTTAAGGGTTTTATATAAAAAAAATAAAAAATATAAGATCTCACTCTCTAAAATAATTTCTATAATTAATAAATAATTTTTAATTAATATCTAATTAGTTATCAATTAATTTATATTTTAAAGTTGGTACATAAAATATTGATAATTAATTAAATATTATTCTAAAAATTATTTATTAATAATAAAAATAATTTAAATATCAATATTTTTTTTAATTTATAAAATAGTATCTAATTTAGTTAATATAGTAATTAATTATTTTTTATTTTTAAAATTAATTTTTATTAATAATTTTTTTTATAATGTACGTCATATATTTATACGAATACTTTATATCCTAAGATTAATAAAAATAAATTCATCAAAATACATATATACAACCCTTAATATTGGATTTGTGGGGCTAAATAAGTTTAATAATTGATAATTTAAGTGGATTATTTTTATCAATTTTTTTGGATTTTTGTTCCTTATAAAAACGCACCTCCTTTTTATATTTGCTTTGATGAATCCCACAGAACGTGGGGGAAGGTATCCTAATCATTATCTTTTCGTAAACTCAGTTGATCCCTCTTAGTCGTTGCAACATTTGAAATTGAAATTTTCTTTAAGTAGAATATTCTCAGAATCACTCTAGCTATTAATTTCTTCGAAATGAAGCAAATGGTGAATTTTCGTATTAAAATCATGGTTTGAAAGCAAATGAATCTAAGTCAATGATGAGCTATAAGAATTCAGGTCTTACATTACAGCATAAGCTTTTCATAAATCCATGTTCAATGTTTTTCTTACAATGGAACATTTTCTTAATGACGTTAAAGGAATAAAGTAACCATGGCGTGTTGTGATGAGCGAATGAAATTGAATTTTGTGTCTTCCTTTACACAGTCAAGATGTGAAATTAGTGTAGTCAGATTCCACTATTTGTTCATGTGTTTTGGTATGAACAAATTGCACTAAGTTCAATTACAGTTAACAATCTAATGTAATCCATGATGCTGTTGATGAACAAATAGTGGATTCAAATTTGTATCCCATTATAACAAATATCACCTTTATAAGAAACCAAAATAGTTATCTTACATTTGAATGTGTCTCTTTCTTAATCTAAATTAAAATAATTGTACATGCATCATCATAGGGTGCATATAACATCTAAAGTTTTTTTTTTTGTGTGTTAATATTTTTGTTTCGTACATAAACATTCTTGTTTTCCAAAGATATCTTTTAGGCTAGACACTTAATAAAAATATACATATTTTTAACACACTATTTACTATATTGATTAAAAATTATTAAAAATTACAAAATTTGACTAGTCTCGTACCTTGTTTAATGACCCTTTCTCTTAATTTTGTAATATTTAATAAAGTTAAATCAATAATAAAATGTGTATTAAAAAGAATCAATAAACAAATATATTACAAAATCAAATGTAATCTTTAAACCCATTTAAAATATCTTAAACAAACTTATTCAAGAATTTAATACCATAATAAATAAGTTTATGTTTAATTCAACATAAGAAAATAATTTATAAAATAATATCTATATCTTATTTATATACTATAATTTAGTGATATATCTTTCTATATATAATCTCAACAATTTGTTTAGTAGTGTGCTTTGAGTTTGCATAGATTTAAATGTTTGTGCTTTGAGTTTGCATAGATTTAAATGTTTGGAAGATTTAGTAGGAAGAAATATGGTGCAAATCAATTTTAGTTTTTTTTTTTATTGAAATTGGTTTTATGTTAGGTTACGTTGCTTCATCAAATATTTTCTAGTCTATCATATTCTTTTTATCTGATCAGTCTAACATATTCTCGTTATGATACATTTTAAATGATTCTGATATCATATTAAAAAATAAATTTTAAATCTAACTTATCTTATAAAATCAAATCAGTTTATAAAATAAAATTTACACACACTTTTTATATATATATATATATATAATCTAACATTATCTTTTCATCATTTGAGATCTCCAACGTTAATGTGAGTGAAGATGGAAGGAAATAATTAAGAAGAATGTAAGTTGGAGTCCTTTTTGATAGGTGCAATGCATCATTGGTGGGAAAGGCTGCAGATGTAAGCCATGAAGAAAACAAGTGTATGTCATTTTCCGCAGTACATAGAAGATCCAAGTTGACACGCAAACGTGCGTTAATAGAGAACCCTAAAAAAGTAGCTGTCTCACATTCAGAGGCGACCAACCCTAGATGTTGAACCCTAATTCCTTCTCTTCATTTCAACCATTCATTGTTGACCAATACATCCTCATGATTCTCCCTCATATCAACTTTTCCTGCATAAATACATGTCTACACAAGAGGGAGCCACTACCTATGTTGTTGCCACTTACCCCGTAATGCCCCAGTTTAATACTCTCATCATTACCAAAATCACCATCATATACTTCACATAATTTTATCTTTATATACTCACTTTATATACTCAGATGAAGCTCGAATAGTCTTCTTAAATGACGTATTGGTGTTCGATATTCGTATCAAACATTACACTCGTATAACATCTGTAGGACACGTATACGTAAAGTGTTCAATTTAAAAAATATTTGTTAGATTTCTGACAATTTTAGTACATTCCAACCTAATTTTAAAAAAAAAAATATATTAATTTTCTCAAAATTCAAATTTTATTGTATAAATTGTTATTATAAATATAAAAATAAGAAACAAATCCTTGTGAACCAGTCATGAAAAACATCTTTCTACTCCAAAAAATAATTTGGAACATATTTGTGCACATAAATCTTTAGTATCAATTTATATAATTCATAATTATATAATATATAGATCCGTGTCCCCGTATCCTACATTTTAGAGATTTTACGTATCTCCGTATCCGTGTCCTATCACATGACTATCAAAACAATACTCACATTTCATCATCTTTATTACTTTTATACTATTGTATCATATTTAGATGAGGTAGCATCTATATATATAAAATTACTTTATATATAGTGTTATGTGATGTGATTAATAAACTAACCTTAACCCTAGATAAACTTAACTAAACTTGAAAGTTGAGATACCTTTTTTTTTAACTCATGGGGTTTAGTGGTCCAGCATCTACTCCCAGAGAACAACCATATTGATGAATATGCTATTTGACACAAATGGGGATTAGTGTAAGATAAGTTAGATTATTGATTATGTTCATGTAAAGGATTCATATGAAAAGATTAAATATTTCCTTTTGTTATGAAAAGATAAAAGTATACTAATGTATAGGAATAGGTTTCGTGTTCTTAATAGTTTTAGTGATATAAAGTTTAAATTTAAGAAGATTATCTTAATATTGTTAAGAGTCATTAATGCAAGAGGAATTTCAACCTCAATCAATCCCTATTTATATGTTAATTATCTCGTAATCGTATACATAGGCTTTAGACTCCTACACCATAGCACGTGTCATTGTTTTGAAGCCATTGAAGCCACTGTCTTAGGTCTATTTTTACTTTTTTTTATACTTGTTTTTTATAATGATTTGTGAATCCTTCACAATCATTCTTTATTAACATAATAAGCAAGGATGTTAGGACCACAAGATAATTTACTTAAGTCTTCCAAAAGAAGTTGTTTGATATTTCCAAATTTATAGTTATAACCCTTATTTTCTAATCTCTCCCTCTTTATATATATATATATATATATATATATAATCACATCTTTCTTTATTTTCTTGATATCCACATTCCTTTCATGGCTTGTCAATATTAATATCAAACCATTATAGAGATAATATTAACATGTATTTTTTTGTTTCAAAGTTTTAGCATTTCATCATTTTTTTTATTTGGAAAAATTATTCTACTCGTATTAGTTACTGTTTTTTCTATTTTTTAATTCTTATTTTAAGTAATAGGAAAAGGAAAATGGAACTGAAAATTTGGTTTTGAAAAATTAATACAAAAATAAAACTTGAAGACCTAAATAATTCACATATATATGAGAGAGACTATTTTAGGTGAAAAAGTCATGGTATAATTTATATACTGCAAACACTAGTTCCTAATGTTAGTCAAGAACAAGATATTTTTTTAGTGAAAATATATATTAAAAGATAACATTGAGAATAGCAACACATTAAGTGAAGTTTTTAGCTAAATATATTTATGATACAAAGACAATAAAAAATTAGAGGAAAAAAGTTAGAAATATAAATAATATAATAAAATGTCACAATTTAGAATATAAAGATAAATAGTTTATATGATTTCTCATCTAGAAAAAACTAAAATATTAACATAAGATAAGATTTAATAGTTTAAATAATATTATATATATATATATATGTGTATATATATAAATTATTTTGTCTTAGACCACAAATTTTGTCTTATATTCGCTAGATATTATTTATTTTTGTAATATTAATTAATGTTTACTATTATATTACGTGATAAGAACATAGGATCACATGCATAAAAATAAATCGATAGAGAAAATGAAAAAAATGTTATTAATTTGCATACCATTATTCATATATGTTATGTGTTTGTTACAATTTTAATTTATATCTTCAGATTCTATAATGTAAACATCTATAAATAAATAAATAAATAAATGAAAATTTATAGTTAGTTTGATGCTAATTTGGGCAGCTATTATAAGAGTGAATGTCAAGATTCTCCTTAATGTCCGTCAATTAGTAATCAACAGTATGCATTATATATACTACTACCATTCATTATATTAATTAAAAATGTATAACAGTTTTATTTATTAATAAGCTTAATAATTAGAATAATTTATTATTCTATTGTTATATAAACTTATTATAATATCTATGAACTAAAAATTAAGTTTTGACAGTTAAGTACCAAAACTAACAAATGTTAATCTAATATTAAAAGATCATTAGTTACATTGTTAGCGACAGAAAAATCGGTGGCTATGTTTAATAAACTACTATTTTAATTTTCCATAATGAAAAATATATATCGTTATTTTATTTTATTTTTAAATTGAGAAAACAAAAAGTAAGTATTTAAAAGAGATGTTAATTTTTAAATTGAAGTAATTATTGGAATATTATATCTTGTCGGTGCCAAACAAACAATGTATGAATGTGATGTGTTCTTTGTCAGTTAAAGTGTTGTAATTTAGTTTGAATGGTTTGAATGAATGAGTTAGCATCTCACTGGATTCATCATTTTTCTTTGTAGTGTAGTCAGTGTATGCTATTGTATTATTTCCACACCTTTGAAACTTTTTTTTATCATTGATGGGATGGAAATAGTCATGATTCTTCTTCATCTATGCAATGCAGTCCATGATTATTTTAGTTAGTAAAAATGGTCATATCAAAACAAATATTGGACTTATCGAGCAAATAATTAAGCCTTTATTACCAGTTTTATGTAAAAAGCTAGATTATTCAGTACTAATATATGGATTTGTCTATGCTTTTAAAGAATAATACTTCTATAAGTTATTGTATTTTTTATTGTGTTAAGTGATTGTCTTATTAAAAGGATAAATATGTGTATTATGTATAGTTCAAAACTATGCATTACTAGTAGAGAAATAGAAAAAATATGCGTTTAGGTATGATGTCGAATAGTTTATAACTTTTAGAAGTTAAAGTTAAAGACAATTTAAATAATTTTTTTTTAATTTTTTAAGATATTTATTAAGGATAAAATTGTGACAGAGTTCAAAAGCAAACAATACTTCAAATATGAGTGGTTCATGCTAATGATGTTATCTTAATAGAATTGAGGTCAGAATATTGACATTGTTTATGAGAATGGAAAATTGGTTCCAAAGATGAATCCTCGTCCTCAACTAGGGGGTTTGTTCCGGCATGCTAATAGTCTCATATTTTTTAGAAGTTGAGGCCAACGACAATTTAAATACACTTTCTCCCCTTAACCCTCTGAGACGCCGGTTAAGGACAAAATTGTGGGAGCTTCAAGCTTCAAAACAGACAATACTTTGGATGCGTTGATTGAATCAAGTGATGATATCTTAATGGACTCGAGGTCGGAATATTGACGCTGCCTATGAGAATGGGAAAATGGTTCCAAAGACAAACCTTCATTTCCTTAACTCTCAACTAAGGGGTTCTTTTGGTATGCCAATAGTCTCACATTCCTTAGGAGTCGAGGCCAAGGACAATTTAAATACATTTTCCTTCCTTAACCCTCCAAGGTATTTATTAAGAACAAAATCGTGACGAAACTCCAAACTCCGAATTGCAAAACAAACAATACCTTAATGCGGTGATTAACCATAATGATGTTATCTTGACGAATTTGAGGTTGAAACATTCTTTGTACATTATATTAGCCTAGAACTAATCAAAGTAATGGTAAAAGTTTGTCAAATCTGTGTAACCTGGAGTTCTGTGGTGTGGGTATGAATTTTTTACTCGTGAATATTTTTTTGATGGATATGGTTTGTAAAACTTAAATTCCATTTAAAATTAGAGTTATATAGAAAAAATTTATAGTGTAGATTTATGTGGATATGAACATAAAGAGATGAATCTTCATTTATCTAATTTTCTAAGGCTCTCACATGATACATTTAATCTACTAAGTTAGATTCAATATTTTAGAGAACTCTTATAGTCTATTAGCTTATTCTCATAATATTATATCCTCCCACTCATAAAATATTTTACTATAAAAATATAATTTTACAATTTTAAAATAACGGTGTCTGTATTGGTCAATGGTAGTCCAACAGGGGAATTTAAGCCTTCTAGGGGTCTGAGACAGGGAGATCCACTGACTCTGTTTCTCTTTCTGATTGTAGCTGAAGGTTTATCAGGACTGGTGACGCAAGCGGTAAAGGCGAAGATGCTATCAGGTGTGAAAGTGGGGAGAAACGAAGTTGAAATGTTACAATTTGCTGATGACACTCTTTTTATGTGTGAAAATTCCTACACTAACCTTTTCACAATTAAGGCGATCCTAAGGTGTTATGAGGTACTTCCAGGTCTAAAGATTAACTTTCACAAATCAAGATTGGCAGGTATTAATGTTGATAAGAACACCCTTAAAGTCTACGCTAAGTCCTTAAACTGTTACCCCATGAAGATTCCTTTTACATACTTAGGGCTACAAGTAGGAGGCAACCCAAGAAGGAAGCAGTTTTGGGAGCCAGTTGTAAACAAGATAAGTGCTAGACTTAGTACTCGGAAAGGTAGATACCTCTCCTTGGCTGGTAAAATTTGCTTGCTCAAATAAGTGTTTACTGCTATCCCTCTTTTTTACTTGTCATTCTACAAAGCTCCAACAACGGTGTGTGATAAGATTGTTAGTATTCAAAGGAGGTTTCTATGGGATTGGGGAAGCTCAAACCTATTTCTTGGGTCAGCTGGAAGAAGGTGTGTAAACCTTTGGAGGAAGGAGGTTTGGGGGTTAAAGATGTCAGGAAGTTTAATTGTGCTTTGTTGGCAAAATAGGAATGGAGGCTGCAGAGTGATGAAAAAGGGAAATAGAAAGACATTCTAGTTTCCAAATATGGAACGGCTAATGGGAATATATGATGTCAGTGGAAAATGCAATCGTGGTGGTGGAGAGATTTAAAGAAAGTGTGTGGTGAGGGAGAAGAATGAGAAGAAGGAGGATGGTATCAACAAGCTCTATCTTGGAAAAATGGACTTGGGGACAAAGCCAGATTCTGGGAGAACGCTTGGGTAGAGAATGTGAACCTTAGAACCTTATATCCTAGATTGTATTCCTTATCTTTGGATCAGGGACTAACGGTAGCTGAGGTTGGCGAGTGGGGAGAGGCAGGGTGGCAATGGCGGCTTAAGTGGAGAAGGGGTAGGTTTGAATGGGAAGTTGTGCTTGAGGAAGATTTGATAAGATATGTGGCAAATGGGAGTTTGAACAAGGAAGCTAATGATCGTATCCTGTGGAGAGGGGATTCATCAGGGGCTTTCTCGGTGAAGTCGGCTTATGCTTGTGTGACTAATCAAGGTTCTGGCTTTGTGAACAATGTTTTCAAAATGCTTTGGCAAACAAAAGCAAGGCCAAAGTCCCAAACCACTGTTTGGAGGGTATTGTTAGACAGACTCCCTACCAGAGGTAATCTTATTCGGAGAGCTGTACAAGTTAGCTCTCCCTTATGTGTGTTTTGCCATGTCTCGGAAGAATCAGTTCAACACCTTTTTTGTGAGTGTACATTTACTCATCGAGTTTGGGCATTATGTTCTAGTTGGATTGGCATTGCGCTGGCACAACATAACGATCCGAAGTGCCACTTTGAGAATTTTCATTTAGTAAACTTTACCCTTAAGCAAAATCAAGTATGGAAAGGTATGTGGGTGGCAATAGTAAGGTGTATTTGGGATCAAAGAAACAAGGTAATTTTTAAACAAGGGGTTCCGGATGATAAAGAAATATTTCACTCGGCGCAATTGCTTTCTTGGTTATGGTTGAAACACAGGGTAAAGTCTTTTAACTATGCTTTCTCCGATTGGATTCTAAATCCCAGCCAATATATTCGAAGTTGTGGATGACAGGAGGGATTGGCTGGTGTACTTATGGGAGGGTGAACTGTGGAGTTGGAGTGGTGATATCTATAGTAAGGGTGGAAGTGTTTCCATGATTGTTGCTGATTGTTACTTGTTGAACTTGTGTAAGATCTCTGTCAGTATTGGAAGTAAATATAAGAAAGAAGAGGTTGTGGAAGTAGCAGGAGAACTATTTGGGAGCAAAAGTTGTAGGTTCTTAGCATTATTCGTGGCTTGTGACATTGCGGGGAAGCTATTGCAACTGGACTATTGCTTTATCTAATTGCTGGAATTGTGGAACAATCTCGAAGTATGTTATCTCTCACGCAAGTAGTGTGCACGAAGTTTCAAGCCAACTCTCTGTAGTTATGCATGATGGGATGATATTGGGTTTTAACTGGATTGAATTGGTTAAAAGTGGGGGTTGACAGGTTATATTTGCTATGGTGAACAATTTGAAAGGCTATGGTGAAGAATTTGAAGGGCTATAAAGTGTAGCTATCCAATATTTCAAGGCCACTTAGGAAGGGTGTAGGGGTGAGAAAGTGAATCCAAGCAGGTGGTGGAATGGTTCTACAAAGCCATTTAAGAATGGTGCAAGGGTGACAAAAAGTCAAGCAGGTGGTGGGAGGGTGCATGCAAAACTTGGAACTATCAAGGTGTTAGGTGTCAATCTATGTATATTGGCCAAGGTTTGAGGTGCTCTTACATTTTGCAGCAACCGTGTCAGAACAACATCTTTTGTTGTGCTGGTTTGAGTGTTTTCTATTTATGTGGTTGTTATGGTCTTTTGTATAAGGGTTGAGACACCCCTGAAGTGTCTCGTTTAATTTAAAAATGTTGACAAAGTTTAAATAAGTGATAAGATTGAATATTATATTAACTTTTGATTTTGATGAAGAAATTTGCAACCAATTTTGAAATAAATTAAAAAAACTAAAACATTGTTGTCAAATTGCACTACAAGAAAATAATGAAATAGAAACCAATTTTAGAGACAAAAAATAATTAGTTGCTATAGTGACTAAATTAGAGACCATTTTAGAGACTAATTTTTTTTTGGTTTCTAAATTAGTTTTTATTATTGTTATATGGTTTCTAAATTAGTATCTAATTAGCTACCAATGTTTTTGCTACCGAATTTAGAATCTAAATAATTGGTAGTTAAAACCTTGGTAGCTAATTATATAGCAATTTAGAAACTATTTAACAATAATAGAAACTAATTTAGAAACTATTTTTTTTAATTTCTAAAATGGTCTCTAATTTAGTAACTATAACAACTAATTATTTTTGGTCTCTAAAATTGGTTTCTATTTCATGATTTTCTTGTAGTGTTGGAAGCAAAAAAATATTTTAAATTTTTAATGTTAATAATTTGCGATACCATTTTAAATAAGTTTTGAAAAAAAAAACTGTAACTATAAGTTTAACTACATTTTTAACTACATTTTCGCTCATAAAATTGGTTAGAATTAACCATGTGACCATTTTTCCAATTACTAAAATTTAAGCATAACAACTAAATAATACGATACCTTGATTTTCATCCCTTGTTTGTCGGTTGGATTAGTACAATTCTCCGTTCAACTATGTTTTCTATAAGGATAAATGATAGTTTTGTAGGTTTTTTTTCCTTGTAGTGGAGGTGTCAGAAAAGGAGATCCATTGTCTCCTTTACTTTTCTGTCTTGCGAAGGAAGTTCTCAGATATCTTTAAGTTTGTGAATGATAAGAAGATTCTGCAAATGGCTAGTTTGCAAGGTTATGCCACTCCCTCTTGTATTTTATACGTGGATGACATATTTGTTTTTTGTAGGACGGATAATAAGTCTCTTATAAATTTGAGTGTTTTTCTTAAAATATATGGAGATTTTTCGGGTCAATATGTTAATAATTATAAGAGTAGTTTTTTCACCATGGATAATTTTTCAAGATTTTTCACAAAAAATGTCTTCTTTCTTGTGGTCATGGTTGTTTACCTTTTACTTATTTAGGAGTGCCTATTTTTATTGTGCTCCAAAGTGGCGATTTCTTCAACCTTTGACTGATAAAGTCAAATTGAAGCTAGCGTCTTGGAAAGGTACATCTCTTAGCATGATGGGTCAGATTCAGTCGGTTAATATGGTGATTACTGGATTTCTAGCTTATAGATTTAATATGTATAAATGGCCTGTTTCCCTTCTTAAGCAAGTTGAGCAGTGGTGTCGAAATTTTATTTGGACTGGTGATATTTTGAAAAAAGGCATAGTTACTGTGAATTGGGACTAGTGTTGATGTGATTTGATTAGGAGATTTATCAATTTGTGACATTTTAAGAACAAAATAAGAAGGCTTAAGGAAACATCAATGGAGTTCAATGCCTTCCAAATGATGAACCAAACTCATAAAACATGAGTGTCATATCCTTATACATCAATATGGAGCGAAAATTGAAAGGAAAACAAGGATCAACACAATTAACCGAATGTAAACACAATATTGAGCAAATGAACCGATTGAAAACAACAACTAACACATAAAAACCGATTAAATGGAGAAATAAGTGCAGAATTGAAAAGGAAACACAAGAACAACAAGAACAATCAGAGGAATTGAAGAACAAAACAACAAAACCGAATAAAATTGTAAGACAACACATGTATAGGTGCGAAAATGGAAATGGAAGGTGAATTAAGAATGAACTTATGTGGTTGTAGTGATGGAAGGGAAGAACACGCCACTTGGAGGTGATTGATCCAAGATAAGTGCATGATTGCCGCCACTTGGAGCTTCCCAAACACTCACAAGATGAAGGAGAACAAGTCTCTCACAATTCTCTCTCAATTTTAGTAGAGTAACAATACTTCAATTTTCAAATCTGAATTTACATGAGCATGGCACCTCTATTTATAGTGTGAGGGTGCTGAAATTTAGGTGGGAAAATTCAAAGGAAACTCATTTGAAGTTGCCACAAAAAACAAGTCACATGGAAGGTGTGACTTCACATGGGAGCTGTGATTTGGTTTCTTTCTTTGGCACCTCCTAAAAATGCACCTACACCTTCTTTTTATGTCACATGGAAGGTGTGACTTATCTTTGTACTCCTTATATCTATATCTACACCTTCCTTTTATGCTCTACAACAAATACTATAAAAGAAATTACAAATAGAGACATCCAATGATGCTCATCTCCTAAAACCTTGGCCTTGCTCCTCCTAGGTTGGGCTTGGGCTTCTTGGGCTTGGGCCTCATCTTTTGAAAAGACTAATAAGAAGAACTTTAAATGTTTTGGCCCTTGTCCATTCCTCCTATTAATGAGATCTTTGCTTGCTTTTTTGAGATGACCCTTCAAGTGTAGCATCCTTGGTCATCTTCATGTATTTTTGATTCTCATCAGGTGTTCTACTACTTCTTTTAGCAAATATTGCAGGGTTATCTGATGGTTCTAGCATTCTGAATACAGTCTCTCAGTTTTGAACAGGTTGTGATTGGAATATTCCATTGTAAAATCTAGAGTGATCAAGTGCCTTGAAGAATTCAAATTGTGCTTTGAAGAATCCAAATCCTTTGTGTTTGATGCAAGGTTGTGTTGCTGCTGTGTTTTGGGAGAGATCTGGGTAGTTTTAATTGTAATCCACTCCTTTGTTGAATCTAAAGCTAATGTGTTTTAAAATCTTTTGAAATAAAGTGTTTTTTCCAACTAAGTGAAAAACAACCTGTTGTTTTGTTGAATCAACCAGTTGTTTTACTCTTAGGAGTTTTTGAAAAGGTTGAAAACTGTTTAAGTTTGGTTGACTTAACTGCCAAACCAAACAATCGGTTGTTTTGTGGTTTCAACCGATTGTTTCTTTGAAAATCCTAACATAATTCTGTTTGGTGGTTCAATGTGCTTTAAATGATTTCCAACTGAATACGCTTCTTCATTAAATGCTTTGACCAATCTTTGGAAAATATAAATAGTTTGTTTATGTTTTCAAACAAACAAGAGAAACAGATTTGAGTTTTTCAGTTGTGAAAGAGTTGATTCAAGATTTGAACATTCACATCAAAGCTTTGGGTTTTCTAAGAGAGTGGAATAAGATTGCATTTGTATTGATTTCAGATTGTTCTGTAAACAAGTGTAATCTCTTATCAACCTTTTGTATTTCTGGTGTTGTGTTGCCAAGGAGTGTTGTGTGCTCTTGAGGTGATCAAGACCAATACTCTTGGTGTGTGATTTGCCAAAGTGAGTGTGTGTCTTGAAGGGTTCAAGGTCACTGCTTTGGTGGATTGTGTGTTGTAATTTGGTTTGATTACTTAGTGGATTACCCAGTGGTTTTCTGGGGACTGGATGTAGCTCTTGGTTTAAGAGTGAACCAGTATAAACTATTGGTGTATCTTTCTCTTACCCTTAAACTCATTTAAATTCTGTTTTTTTGCTTTACTGGTATAAACAACAGATTGTTTTTTTGTTGTTTTGCTGTTTTATTGTTCTTGTTCTTGGCTAACCTGATTTCTGTTTTGGATTCATACAAAGAATTTTGTTAAACTTTACAGAGATTTCAAAAACCTCCCTTAAACAATTCACCCCCCTCTCGTTTAAGGTCATATATTTTAATAGTCTTTAAAGCAAATGCCTCATTTTTGTAATCATATCATGGTTAGGGAGGAACAAAATATTCCTAATTGGATTCTAGATGAGTCTAGTTGTTTCACTCTTAAATCGACTAGGACTTTTTTCTTGGAACCAGGAGTTCCCAGTGGTTGGGGTAAATTCATTTGGTCTTCATCTATTATGTCTTCCAAAACTTTAGTACTCTGGAAAGTTTTTCATGGGCAACTTCCTACAGATCAACATATTCAAAATAAAGGTTTGCATATATGTTCTATGTGTACGCTTTGTGAAAAGCACGGGGAATCTATTCAACAGTTATTTTTTGAATGTTCTAATGCTTTGCATATTTGGAGTTGAGTTCAACAGATTTTTCTTACATCTCATTTCTTACAACTGGCTTGAAAACAGAGTCAAAGCACTGGAAGAAGAATTGAAAAATTCAAAAACAGATTTTGAAAACCTTGAAATGCTTTACAAAAATTCTTCTTGTAAGTGTGACTCTCTTGTTTGTGAAAATTGTGAATCTCTTGAAAAGAAGGTTCACTACCTTGTGAAAACTGTGGATAAGCTTTCAAAAGACAAATCTAACTTTGTGTTTTTGGAAAAGCTAGATTGGGTTTTAATTCACAGAACAAGTTTTCAAACTCTTTTTCAAAAGTGCCAGAAAAACAACCGATTGTTAAATTGAAACAACTGGTTGTTACATGTTTTACTGCATGAAAAGAGACCACTCAGTTAGATTATGTAAAATTAGGAAATATTATGTTCCTAAAGGCTTTATGAGATGGATACCCAAAAAATCTGAAGTTCCTAGTGATGAAAGTAATTCAAGAGGACCCACATTTGTAAGGGGACCAAATCTTTGCACTTGAACTTGAATTTTGTAGGGAAAACTGATGGGAAGCATGCAGTAGTGGTATCTGGACAGTGGCTGCTCAAAACACATGACAGGGGATAAATCTAAGTTTGTGAGCATCATCTGCAAACAAGAAGGCGATGTAACATATGGAGACAACAACAAAGGAAGAATTCTTGGAAGAGGCTCTATAGGAGACAAGAGTATCTTGCTAATTCATGATGTCTTGTATGTGGAGGGACTAAAACACAACTTGCTTAGCATTAGCCAACTGTGTGACAAAGGCTATCAAGTCATCTATCAAGTCATCTTCACCTTGTTCTATTGGTTGTTTTCTTTCTAAGCATGATGAATCTTGGTTATGGCATAGAAGAATAGCTCACTTTCACATGAATCACTTAAACAAATTAATCTCAAAAGATCTTGTGATTTGGTTGCCTAAGCGTAAGTTTGAGAAGGACCACATATGTGAAGCATGTCAAAAGGGGAAACCAGTTAAAAATTCCTTCAAACTTAAAAATGTTGTTTCATCTTCAAGACCCCTTGAGCTGCTTCACATGGATTTGTTTGGCTCTTCAAGAACCATGAGTCTTGGTGGCAACTATTATGCTCTTGTTATTGTGAATGATTTTTCTAGGTACACATGGACACTCTTCTTGGAATCAAAGAGTGATGCTTTCTCGGCTTTTAAGAAGCTTGCAAGAGCCTTACAAAACACAAGAAACTGCAGTATTGAATCAATAAGAAGTGATCATGGAGGGGAATTCCAAAATGAGAAATTCAACAAATTTTGTGAGAAAACTAGGATCTTGCACAATTTTTTTACACCAAGAACCTCTCAACAAAATGGGGTAGTGGAAAGAAAGAACAGATCTCTAGAGGAATTAGCAAGAACCATGCTAAGTGAGTCCTCCCTATCCAAGTACTTTTGGGCTAATGCTGTTAGCACCTCTTGCTATGTGATGAATAGAGTGCTAATAAGGCCAATTTTGAAGAAAACACCCTATGAACTCTTCAATGGAAGGAAGTCAAACATTAGTCACCTAAGAGTGTTTGGATGTAGCTATTTTGTTCTGAATAATGGAAAAGAAAATCTGGGATAGTTTGTTGAAAAAGCGGACAAAGGCATTTTCATTGGATATCTATCAAACAATCATGCTTATAGAGTCTACAACAAGAGGCTCATGATTGTAGAAGAATATGTTCATGTGGTATTTGATGAAGTTGATCACAAAGTCTTAAATCCCTCACAGATTAGCACTGAAGAGGATGAACAGAACATCATTATGCAAAAACTGGATTGCTGTCCAGAAAAACAACCGATTGATTCATCGAAACAACCGGTTGAAATTCTGCAGCAGGATGAGTTGCCTAAAGAATGGAGAATACCAAGAGATCTGTCAGTGGAGAACATCATTGGGAAAATAAAGGAGGGTGTTTCTACACGTAGCTCTATCTCAAACTTCTGCAGGCATACTGCTTTTGTCTCTCAAGTTGAACCAAAGTCTATTGAAGAAACTCTTAAAGATGAAAAATGGGTGGATGCAATGCATGAAGAGCCGAATCAGTTTGTTAGGAATGATGTGTGGTTTCTTGTCCTCAAGATAGATGAGATGAACATCATTGGATCTAAATGGGTATTCAGAAACAAGCTAGATGAGGCTAGAGTTATTACTAGAAACAAGGCAAGGCTAGTTGCCAAAGACAACAATCAAGAGGAAGGAATTGACTATGGGGAAACATTTGCCCCTGTTGCAAGATTGGAAGCTGTGAGGTTACTGCTGGCCTTTGCTTGTATGAGTGGATTCAAACTCTTTCAAATGGATGTGAAGAGTGCTTTTCTCAATGGTTTTATCAATGAAGAAGTGTATGTTGAGCAACCACCGGGTTTTGAGGATCATCAACATCCCAATCATGTTTTTAAGTTGAAAAAGGCTTTGTATGGGCTTAAGCAAGCTCCAAGGCAGTGGTATGAGAGGCTTAGCAACTTCCTTTTATCTCATGGCTTTGAAAAAAGAATGATTGTCAAAACTCTTTTCATCAAGAAAGCAAATTCTGACATTATTTTGGTCCAAATCTATGTTGATGACATCATTTTTGGAGCTACCAAAGATAATTTGTGTGAGGAGTTTGTTGTTGCAATGCAAGGTGAGTTTGAAATGTCCATGATGGGAGAGTTTTTCTTCTTTCTTGGGCTGCAGGTTAAACAATCAAAGCATGGGATTTTCTTATGTCAATCAAAGTATTGCAAAGAAATCCTCAAGAAATTTGAGATGGAGAGTTGCAAGGAAGCTAGCACACCTATGCCTTCAAGCTGTTATATGGATGCAAATGCTGCTGGAAAAGGGGTAGATCAAACAAAATATAGAGGCTTAATTGGTTCTTTGCTCTATCTCACAGCAAGTAGACCGAATATCATGTTTGTCGTATCTCTTTGTGCAAGATATCAAGCAAATCCAAAGGAATCTCACTTCAAGGCTGCCAAAAGGATTCTCAAATATCTCAAAGGAACTACCAATGTTGGTCTATGGTATCCTTCTTACTCACATATACATTTAACTGGATATTCAGATTCTGATTTTGCAGGGTGTAAGATGGACCGAAAAAACACAAGTGGCATTTGTCATCTTCTTGGATCAAGTCTCATTTTTTGGCATAGTAAGAAACAAGCTTGTGTAGCTCTTTCCACTGCAGAAGCTGAATACATTGCTGCTGAGAGCTGTTGTGCACAAATTCTTTGACTTAAACAACAACTTGCAAATTTTGGATTGAAGATTAACAAGGTTCCTTTGCTTTGTGACAACACAAGTGCTATAAATCTCACAAAAAATCAGATTTAACACTCAAGAAAAAAACATATTGAGATTCGTCATCACTTAATAAGAGATCATGTGAACAATGGAGATTGTGAGATGAAGTTCATTGAAACAAAACTACAACTTGCTGATATATTCACAAAACCTTTGCCAAAAGACAGGTTTTTCTTTTTAAGAAATGAGTTAGGCATTCTTGACTCTCAAAATCTCTCTTAAATTGCTTTCTATGCATAAAGTCTATTTGTGAAGACAAATAGGGGGAGAATTGGTTTCTGTGTTGCTCTACAAACTGTTTTAAACGGTTAAATCTCTTTAATTTCTGTTTTTAAAGTTGATTTTTGCTTTTGCTGATAGAAACAACTGATTAAATCGAGGAAACAATCGGTTGTTTGTTTGATATAGTATTGGTTTTTTGGCTAGTTTTTCTGCTCCAAGGCTTATGCAGAAAACTAGTTAATGTGCTATTCTAACCTACTGTTAAAGATGCTCTGATTTGAATAAGTTTTGCTTTGCAGGTGCTGCTTCATATTCAAACAAAGACCAACACAAGCAACCAGGGATTTGTCTTCATCAAATAGGGGGAGATTGTTGATCAAGAGTGATCAAGTGCCTTGAAGAATTCAAATTGTGCTTTGAAGAATCCAAATCCTTTGTGTTTGATGCAAGGCTGTGTTGTTGCTGTGCTTTGGGAGGGATCTGGGTAGTTTTAATTGTATTCCACTCCTTTGTTGAATCTAAAGCTAATGTATTTTAAAACCTTTTGAAATAAAGTGTTTTTCCAACTAAGTGAAAAACAACCTGTTGTTTTGTCGAATCAACCGGTTGTTTTACTCTTAGGAGTTTTTGAAAAGGTTGAAAACTGTTTAAGTTTGGTTGACTTAACTGCCAAACCAAACAATCGGTTGTTTCGTAGTTTCAACCGATTGTTTCTTTGAAAATCCTAACATAATTCTGTTTTGGTGGTTGAATGTGCTTTAAATGATTTCCAACTGAATACGCTCCTTCATTAAATGCTTTGACCAATCTTTGGAAAATATAAATCATTTGTTTATGTTTTCAAATAAGCAAGAGAAACAGATTTGAGTTTTTCAGTTGTGAAAGAGTTGATTCAAGATTTGAACATTCACATCAAAGCTTTGGGTTTTCTAAGAGAGTGGAATAGGATTGCATTTGTATTGATTTCAGATTGTTCTGTAAACAAGTGTAATCTCTTCTCAACCTTTTGTATTTCTGGTGTTGTGTTGCCAAGGAGTGTTGTGTGCTCTTGAGGTGATGAAGATCAATACTCTTGGTGTGTGATTTGCCAAAGTGAGTGTGTGTCTTGAAGGGTTCAAGGTCACTGCTTTGGTGGATTGTGTGTTGTAATTTGGTTTAATTACTTAGTGGATTACCCATTGGTTTTCTGGGGACTGGATGTAGCTCTTGGTTTAAGAGTGAACCAATATAAACTATTGGTGTATCTTTCTCTTACCCTTAAACTCATTTAAATTATGTTTTTTAGCTTTACTGGTATAAACAACCGATTGTTTCGCAGAAACAACCGATTATTTTTCTGTTGCTTTGTTGTTTTATTGTTCTTGTTCTTGGCTAACCTGATTTCTGTTTTGGATTCATACAAAGAATGTTGTAAACTTTAAAAAGATTTCAAAAACCTCCCTTAAACAATTCACCCCCCTCTCGTTTAAGGTCATATATTTTAACAGTCTTTAAAGCAGATGCCTCATTTTTGTAATCACATCATGTTTAGGGAGGAACAAGATATTCCTAATTGGATTCTAGATGAGTCTAGTTGTTTCACTTTTAAATCAGCTAGGACTTTTTCTTGGAACCAGGAGTTCCCAGTGGTTGGGGTAAATTAATTTGGTCTTCATTTATTTCGTCTTCTAAAACTCTAGTACTCTGGAAAGTTTTTCATGGGCAACTTCCTACAAATCAACATATTCGGAATAAAGGTTTGCATATATGTTCTATGTGTACGCTTTGTGAAAAGCACGGGGAATCTATTCAACATTTAATTTTTGAATGTTATAATGTTTTGCATATTTTGAGTTAAGTTCAACATATTTTTCTTACTTCTCATTTCTCTAATAAGGATGATCTTCTTTCTTTTATTAAGAGTGATGGTAGTCCTTTGGTTAAATTGACTAAGCTTGCCGTGATAACTTTTTCTATTTAGATGATATGGCGTATGAGCAATTATGCTTGATTTTAGGATAAGATTGATGTTTCCAAGGCTATTCCAGTAACTAAAGATTTAACTTGTCTAGTGGGAAATTCATGTAAAGCTTCAATGAAGAATGATATGTTGGATTTCAACGTGATTAAGTTTTTTGGTATTATTACTCGTACTAGTAAAGTTCTTGATCCTCTTCCTGTTAGACGGGAGTTCCCTTCGCCAGGGTGGTTTAAAATTAACATTGATGAGGCTGCTAGGGAATATCCTGGTCTTGCTACTTGTGGAAGTATTTTCCATGGGAGTACGAAGGAGTTTATTGGGGGTTTCTCTGCATTTCTTGATGTTCAGACTGATTTCAAGTCATACAAGTTATATATTCTTGCATGAGCATGGTATTCACCATAGACTAACTTGTGCTTACACACATGAACAAAATTGTGCCATTGAACGTAAACATAGACATGTGGTTGATACTAGTTTAACCATTCTAGCTGCTGCCTCTTTACCTTTAAAATTTTGGGCTAAAGCGTTTCATGTCGGTGTTTATATTATTAATATTTTACCTACCTCTGTTCTAAACAACAATAATCCATATGAAACATTATTTGGCATTAAACCTGATTATGCTCATTTAAAACCTTTTGGTTGTGCATGTTATCCTCTTTTACGTCCATATCATAAGAATAAGTTCAATTTTTGCTCTACATGTTGTGTTTTTCTTGGGTATAGTCTACAAAACAAATGATATATTTGTTTATCTAATATTGGGAAACTATATGTATCTCGCCATTTTGTTTTTAATGAAAAATTATTTCCTTACTCTCTTTTTGAGTATAATTTTCATGTGTCTTCTGATTCTATGGATTTTTCTTCTAATACTCCTTCTATGCTTATGATCTTACTTGCTCCTTCTCATGACACTTTACCTATTCCAGCGCATGTTTCACACACTACACCATTTATATCCTTAGAAACTGTTTTTCCTTCTTATGATATTAATGAGGGTTTTCAATGATCCTCTTATAATCGACAATGCTCATCCTATGATAACTAGATCCAAAGCTGGAGTGTTGAAACCCAAGACTTATAATGCAACTGTCTCTTATGCTCACGAACCAGTTTCCCTTAAAGCTGCCTTATCCTCCTCAACTTGGTTACAAGCTATGCAAGATGAATATTGGGCTCTTCTTATAAAAATAAAACATGGAGTCTCACTTCTCTGCCCTCTGGTGCTAAAGTTATGGGTTGCAAATGGATTTTTAAAAACAAGTTCAATGCTGATGACACTTTTCAAAGGCATAAAGCGCGATTAGTGGCCAAAGGATTCACACAATTTCTAGATTTAGACTATAATGAAACCTTTAGCCTTGTTGTCAAACCTATTACTATTCCGGTTGTGTTATCTCATGTTTCTAAAAATTGGCCTATACATCAAATTGATGTTAATAATTCCTTTTTGAATGGAGATCTCACAAAATATGTCTGCATGAATCAACCTCCAGGTTTTGAATCCTCCAATTCTACTCTTGTTTGTAAGTTACATAAAGCTATATATGGTTTAAAACAGGCACCGCAATCCTAGTTTACTAAGCTTAGTTGCACTCTTGAAGACCTTGGTTTTCATTCTACAAAAAGTGATAGTTCTCTATTTATTCAGTTTACTAATACTTATACATTATTTGTGCTCATTTATGTGGATGATATAATCATCACTGGATCATATACGCATGCCATTAAATCTCTTATTTCTCATTTAAGCTCCAGATTTGCTCTTAAGGATCCCAATCCATTACATTATTTTCTTGACATTGAAGTTTCAAAGGTTGCTGATGGAAGTCTTCACCTCTCTCAGACTAAATATATAAATGATCTTTTGCGACATATTGATATGACCACTTCAAAAGCTCAAATAACTCCTATGTTGTCTTCTCTTCATCTTACACAAGATGGCTCCATTGTTGTTTCGGATACTACTCTATATCGATTTGTGATTGGAGCTTTACAATATATTCTCATCGGCCTAATTTATCTTATGTTGTGAACAAAGCGTGTCAGTTCATGCATAATCCACAAGATCATCATTGGAAAGCAGTCAAAAGAATTCTTTGCTACCTTGCTGGTACTACCAATCATGGGCTTCTTATCAAACGAAATTCTCATTCATCCATCCTTGGTTTTGCTGTTGCTGATTGGGGCACATATATGGATGATAGAAAATCAACGACAAGGTATGTTGTTTTTCTTGGTTCAAACATTATATCATGGAGTTCTCATAACTGAAAAGTTGTGTCACGGAGCAGTACAAAAAGCTGAGTATAGAGGCATTGTTGCGGTTTTAACAAATATTATATGGCTTCTGTCTTTACTCAATGAACTACACAGTCACCCTACTTTGCCTAAAAAAATTTATGATAATTTGGGAGCTCTTCTTTTAAGTGCTAACCCAATTATGCACTCAAGGACCAAACACTTTCAACTGGATATGCATTTTGCTCATGACTATGTTCAAAAGAAGAGAGTATCTTTGATTCACCATCTTGCACGATATCAAGTGGCTGAGATGTGCTTACCAAATCGCTGTTTAAGTCAACTTTTACTCATTTTAGAGATAAACTTATGGTAGTCATTAATCCCACCATAAGTTTAAGAGGAGATGTTAAGCATGTAAAATAATCCATCTAGTGTTTGCCTATTGATGAACATATATTTATTCACACTCAATAGCCTTAATCATAGATTATTGGACTATAATAATAAATAAATTAATTGTTTTAATTAATATTCTTATAATTGGGTTTATTTGGGCCTTATATATTATTATTGTTAATTTGGTGTTTTTAGGGTAAATGATCTGAAGCATCTACCTTTGTGAATGGGCCAAATATGCAAAAGTCCAAGTTGTTTCTTTGAATCAAAACAGAAAACAAATTCTGGGGAGAAGAAAGAGAAAAAGCTACAAGATCCCAGAAACAGAATTGGAAGCAAATCTTCCGCAAAATAAAAAGAATTATGGAAAGTGGAGACTGCTCACAAAATCTAAACTGCAATATTTTCCCAAGATCCTTGGAGCAGAAAAGCCTATAAAAGGACACAAGCATCAAGGAGAAGGGGGAGAGCTTCATAGGGTTTTCTTAGTTTCTTTTCTTATTTGTAATTCTTTTGCCTCCGCATGGAAAGCTAAACCTTTTGGTTGATTCCTTTGTGATTCCCCATTGAGTTCTGAGGTTTTGATCAATAAAAGTTTCTATTTTTAATTCTCTATAGCAGTTGTTTTTATTGTCTAATCTCCTGGAAAACTAGTTTTTGTGAGAGATTGTACTTGAACGCATGAGTGAGAGTCTTCCTTATCTTAAACTTGGTTTCTTAGTTAGTTCGTATTGTTCTAATTAATTTCTTG